>NC_091443.1:27198692-27316517 GCF_964237555.1 Oryctolagus cuniculus | reverse complement strand
ATGCCCCTCATTCCATGGCTGAAGTCACCACACTCCAACATCACCTTGGAGAAGCAATACTAACCCATCTATTACTACCACTATTGCCAATGCCCCATTGGCTAATCACTTGTTCAGGAACATCTATTAAACAGATATCACCAAATAATTACTGTCTATAATTAAATAGGCAGATAAAGGCAGAATTCCTGGATTCAAGGTGCTGACAATTTAGTGTTAGAGCCACATACAAAATCAATACAGAGTATGTTAAGTGTTCAAGGCATAGCTGCACAAGGTTATGTGGGAGTCCAGGAAGAGAGACCCAAATCAAACCTACGGGAACATAGAAATTCTCAGAAGAAGCAATTTTCATACTGATCAGAAGGGATGAGTGGAAGTTTAGCTGGGTGCTAGAGACAAGAGAATCCATTCCCAGCAGAGACAGTAATATATTAAAAAATATGGATCTGAGACAGAACACAAGAGTTCTGGAAAATGAGATGATTCAGTACAAATATAGTACAGGGTGAATGCAAGGACATTTAGGATATATGGCTAGAAAATTTGGAGAGTATATTCCAACTATGAAATTCATACACTATTTTTAGATACCATAGAAAGCATTAAAAGCAAGAGAACGAGTGACATTATGAAATTCACATTTTTTCATTGTGTTGCAATTTGTAGAAAAAGGTTTAAAGGGAAAGAGAAACAGGTTAACACAATGGACCTAGTTTAAGACAAAAAGCTCTGAGATCTGAATAAGACTAATACTGGGGAGATCTACTTTAATTATTCAGGATGTGTAGAAGGAATAAATTTCATAATCAGTGATATAAAGTGATGCTAGGTGATATAAATTTCTATATGAACAGTGATACAGAGAACGAAGTCTACAACATACATTCTTTTCTCTATTATTATTTATTTGAAAGGCGGTGGGTAGGTTTCCAATCATTGTTTCACTTCAAGTACCCACAACAGCCAAAGCTGGGCCAAGCAGAATCCTGGAGTCTAGAACTCAATCCAGGTATCCCATGTGGGTGGCAGGGACCCAACCACTTGAGCCATTATTGTCTGCTTCTTAGGGTGTGCGTTAGTAGAATGCTGGAATCATAAGCATACCTGGCACTTGAATTCAGGCACTCAGATAAGCATGCGAGCATTCCAGGAGGTATCATAGCCACTACACCAAGTGCACACCCCCACATGTGTTTTCTAATTTAAGCATGAAATGAATGACAGTATGAATCATCAACACAGACAATGAAAAATAGAACAACTTTGAAAAAGATGGGAATTTTGGGTTTGAGTGAATTCTGCCTATAGTGACTGTGCAAATCTAAGTGGAAATATTTAGAGGTATTAAGAAATAATGATCATTAATTCAAGAATGCAGTGTGGATTAAGGATACATTTTACAGTTCAAACACCAAAGTGAGAGTTTAAATTATGCAAATGGATAATAGTATCTAAGGAAAATCCATAACATGAATAGGGATGAAATTTTCAATTAAATCTAGTTGTTGTTTTTATTGTTTGTTTGTTTGTTTGTTTTTACCAGGCAGAGTTAGACAGCAAGAGAGTTATAGACAGTGAGAGAGAGACAGAGAGAAAGGTCTTCCTTCCGTTGGTTCACTCCCCTAATGGCCGCTACGGCCAGTGCTGCACCGATCCGATGCCAGGAGCCAGGTACTTCCTCCTGGTCTCCCATGCAGGTGCAGGGACCCAAGCACTTGGGCCATCCTCCACTGCCCTCCCGGGCCAAAGCAGAGAGTTGGACTGGAAGAGGAGTAACTGGGACTAGTACCCAGTGCACCAACTGGAACTAGAACCCTTGGTGCTGGTGCTGCAGGCAGAGGATTAGCCAAGTGAGCCACGGCACCGGCCCAGTGAAATCTAGTTTTATCAATTCTTTCTTCTTTCATAAGTCAGGACTTCAAGGCCTTATCCACAAAAATTACCAACAAGCCCAAATCACATTGATTTATTTTTTCTATGTGATCTTCTATGAGTTTTTAAAAAATATTTATTTATTTATTTATTTGAAAGAGTTACAGAGAGAGAGGGAGAGACAGAGAGATCTGTATTAACTGGTTCACTCTCCAGATGGCCACAATGGCCAAGACTGGGCCAGGACAAAGCCTGGAGCCAGGAGCTTCCTCCAGGTCTCCCACATGGGTAGCTGAGACCCAAGCACCCAGGACATCTTCTGCTGCTTTGCCCAGGCCATTATAAGAGAGCTGGATGAGAAGTGGAGCAGCCAGGACACAAACTAGTACCCATATGATATGCTAGCATCGCAGGCAGTGGTCTTACCCACAATGTCACAACGCCAGACCCTTCCATGAGTTTTAAAGTCTTCCATTTCACATAATGGTCTGTGATTCATCTTGAGTTAATTGTTGTGAAGGGCATAATATAGGGCTGCAGATAGCACCAATAAAAAATGATAAATAAGCCTTGGGCATTGGGTGATCACAATGTGACACAGCAGCATCATCAGTTATGTCAAGTGTCCCATCTGGGTCAAGGATGATGATAGTTGAAGGAGGCTCTGCATGTGTGGGGAAAGAGGTTATATGGGAAATTTCTGTGTCTCCTACTCAATTATGCTAGGAAGGTAACATTACATTCAAATTAATATTTATTAAAATAAATATGCAGAGGCATGAAGCTCAAGAAGAGAAGTTTAGAGAAATACAACATTTAAGAGACAAGAAAAACAGCCCAAGAAGAAGACTGAAATGATGAAATTCAAGTAATAAGGTCAAAAGCAGATGAAAATGATCACAAAGGAATCAACCAATGTGAGAGTTTTAAAGAGACCATACTCAAATAGATCATTCCATATGGGTAGGCTATAAGCTACCATCAGAGGCTCTGAGTATACAGTGATAATGTGACCTCAGTCAGCAGTGAACATAATGAACATATAAAGTGGAAGACGGCTTTGAAAGAAAAAAAATGACCTAAATTGCTATGTAACACATCAGATTTGATTGAAGACGTTAAGCATTATGCTGCAAACATGAAAATAATCTAAAATAACTTTGAAAGCAATAAATGAAATACAAATATTAAAAAATTATGCAACTATGTTATTTAGAAATATAATTTAGGAGAAAATTTTAACAGAATTTTAAAAGATACTAAACATTTAACAGAAAGCCTATCAAGAATATAGAAAACTATAAAATGTATACAACCTAGAATTTAGTTTCAAAGAAATAGAGAAAAATTCTAGAATTTTAAGACACTGACATTATCCATCATTATGGTAAAACACAATTAAAAAAAAAAAAAAAAAAAAAAAAAACAAGACCCAGACTGAGGTCTGGGCCCCTGACTTTGACCTGGCCCGGCCCTGACTGTTGCAGGAATTTGGGGAGTGAACCAGCAGATAGAATAACTCTCTCTGTCTCTCTATCTTTTTCTGCATCTGTGTACCTGACTTTCAAATTTAAAAAAAGGAAATTAAAAAAAAATTAAAAGTTAGTTCTAACAAATAAAAATACTCCATAGGGCTACTGAAAAAAATTAAAGATAAAATGTGTAAACTTTATTTCTAAAGACAAATTCATAAAGTTTAAGACACTTTTTGAATTTTATTTGCTTATTTGAGAGATGGAGTTACAGACAGGGAGAGAGAGGTCATCCATCCACTGTTCAGCTCCTCAACAGCCGGAGCTGAACTGATCTGACGCCAGAATCCAGGAGCTGCTTCCGGGTCTCCCACTAGGGTGCAGGGGACCAAGGACTTGGGCTATCTTCTACTGCTTTCCCAGGCCATAGCAGGGAGCTGGATCAGAAGTGGAGCAACCAGGACTCAAACTGGTGCCCATATGGGATGCCAGCGCCAAAGGTGGAGGCTTAGGATACTACACTACAGTGTTGCCCACCTCAAGACACTTTTTAAAGTGATGATTTAGTCTATCTCTAAGGACCTGAGGGTCCTGGGAATTGAACCATATTCATGCAATCCCTTTTATATTATTAATTGAAAAGAAATGGATTCCCTTTAAAGATTCTTTACAATTAGAGAACATAGGGTGTCAGCCCCATTACGGATCCCATATGAGCACCAATTCATGTCCCAGGTAAGCCACTTCCTGTTAATAGCCTGAGAAAAGCATTGCAAGGTGACCCAAGTGTCTGGGTCCCCTGCCCCCCACATGGGAGACCTGGATTAAGCACCTGCCTTCGGCTTGGCCCAGTGCCAGTCACTGTAGCTACCTGGGGAGTGAACCAGCAGATAGAAGATTCTCTCTCTCTTTCCCTGCCTCTCTCCTTGTACCTCAGACTCCCAAAACAGTCAAATAAATCTTAATTAAAAAAAAAAAAAAAGGATCAGAAAACATAAAGAAGTCAAGAGCAGTCAAATCAGGACTGTAAGCTGGATGCTTCGTGATTTTTCCACTGAGACCTCACAAAGTTGTTCTTGGTTGATGAGAGGGATGAGCAGGGGAATTGTAGTAATGGAGAAGGAGTCTTTTTTTTTTTTTTTTTTTTTTTTTTTTTTTTTTTTTTTTTTTTTTTTTTGACAGGCAGAGTTAGGCAGTGAGAGACAGAGTGACAGAGAGACAGAGAGAAAGGTCTTCCTTTTTCCATTGGTTCACCCCCCACCCCAAGTGGCTGCTAAGGCCTGCTCACTGTGCCAATCCGAAGCCAGGAGCCAGGTGCTTCCATGGAGAAGGATTCTCTTGTGAAGATTTCCTGGGAGTTCTGTCGCTGAAGCCTTGCCTAACTTCCTCACAACACTCTCCTAATAAGGAGGTGTTACCGTTCTTTGATCTTCCAGAAACTCAGCAAGCAAAATGCCTGGAGTTCCGCCCCTGCCCCCGTGTTGCCTTGACCTGTACTCTACACGGGGGCCGCTTTGCTTTGCCTTCCACGTCTCGACCGGCATTGTTCTGACCGAGCTTGGTCTTTAGAATCCAACAGGTGAAACCATGTTTCATGTCCCGTTACAGTTCTTCTAAGAAATGCTTCAGGATCTCAATCTCACTTGTTTATAGAATTTCCAGATAAAACTCAGTTCTCCCTCAGTCCTCTTCACTACGCATCTCATCTCCTCCCTTCTTCTGACCAGTCATGCATTAGTAAACAGCTGATTCCTTCTGAGCGCAGGACACCCAAACTTTGTGTAAAGCGTCATGATTCCACCATTCTTCCACCCAAGCTTCATCTTAAGTCTGATGCTTGCTCTTGCATCAGTTTTAATGCAAAATCCCTGTTGCTCTGATACAGTTTTAATGCAAAATCCCTGTTGCTCTGATAGGGGATCTTTTCAAACTGATGAATGTTCTTCTTAGTGGTTCAAGCTAGAGCTTATTCAGGTATGTTATAGCAAGATAGCATGTGTTTCTTTGGTTGCACAAAAACCGTGAAACTCATACAGTTATTTCATAATCCGGACATTCCATGAACTTTTTGAAGACCTTTCCTAGAGTTGTTTCATTGTTGTTAAGAAGTTTCAAAGTGTGCAGAAGAGTGCAGAACAAAGATTTATCAACAGAATCAACAAAGCTGATTTAATAGTCCCTTAGACACCCCTGCACTCAAAGAAAAACTGTAAATTAATTTTGGTAACCATGTTGCATTTATACAAAGTGACCATGCAACAAGGACTAGTAAAATCCTAACACATTTCAAACAATTCATATCATAAAATCTACATTAAATTTCTTAAAGTAACCAATTAAGTATGCATCAGAAAAGCTACTTTGTTGGAACAGTTATTATTAGCTCTTGAAATTTTAGGCTTTCTTCAATAGGTTTATATACCTTTTTTATCTCTATCCTTAGAGGATTATATAGAAATATTTAAAATTCTGAGAACATGCTTTGTCAAAAATAGAAAAGAATTTCAGTCAAAAATGTCTAAAATAACATAAATATAGCTGCTGTTTTATGAAAGTTTATCAATTCCTCAAGAACTTAGGCATACACCGCTGTAATAGCTGTTGAATCTTGCTTCAAATATGCATGGACCAAAGTCAAAGACACCAACTGGATCCCCAACAATGTTCAAGTGCATGGGTGCTTTGACTAGTCTCAGGTGTTGTTTCCATAAAGAGCACTGACATCACCACTTTTAGCATTCGTGAGTGCAATTAAAAGCAAACCTATAGGCCGACATAAACCACTAAATCCCTGATTCAGCGTAGACACTTGGTATAGCAGCTAAAGTGCCAGTTGGAATATTGGCATCCTATATCAGAGTGCTTTGTGTGCAATTTCCAAGTTCACTCCCTATTCTACTTTCTTAATAATACACACTTTGTGAGGCAGTGGTGATGGTTCAAGATCCTGGGTCCCTACTAAGCATGAGAACAACCCAGATTGAGTTCCAAGCTCCTGGCTTCATTGTAACCTGTACCAGCTGTTAAGAGCACTTGTGGTGCAAATCAGTGGATGAAGATCTCCCATTATCTCTCTGCCTTTCAAATAGATAATAAAAATTTAAAAAACAAAATGCCTGGTTCACCCTAAAGTAATTGAATTATGACCAGTTTCTGATGAAATGTTTTTCAAATATAACCTGATCTATTTAAAAACATTTCATCTCAAATATTGTTTGCATAATTTTGTACATTACCCTCTTATAATTCATGTCTTTTGCTTTATGAGAATTTATAAGAATTTAAAATTTGAATCTGTAACTTCATATAAATTTTTATATAAAGGGAACCAATTTCATGTATTTCATACATATATACGATTTTTAAGAACCTGATTATATTTTCCACCCCTCTTTCCCTCCCTGCCCTGTTCTATCCTTCCTCCTCCTTCTTTTCTTATTTTTCTATTAATATTTACAATGACGTACATTCAATTTACTTTATATTCACAAGTTTAACCTTCTAGTTAATAAAGAATTCAACAAGTAGTAAGTACCAAAAACACTATTCCTGAGGAGCACAGACAAGGGCAATAATAATAATCAAATCTTAAAATGTGAATTTCACTCAACTATGTGTATCTTTTTTGTACTCTCTATATTATATACCATAGACCAGGGAAAGTATATAATTGTCTTTGAGGGACTGGCTTATTTCACCAAGCATAAATGTCTTCAATTGCATTCATTTTCTTGCAAAAGACAGGATTTCATTCTTTTTTTACAGCTGAGTTGTATTCCATTATGTATATATAACAATTTCTTTATCCAGCCATCAGTTGATCAACATCTGTGTTGATTCCATATCTTAACTACTGTGATCTAAGCAGCCATAAACTTTGGGATACAGATAATCATTCAAATGCTGATTTCATTTCCTATGGGTAAATTCTCACGAGTGGAATGGCTGTGTCACATGGTAGATCTATTTTCTGATTTCTGAGGGATCTCCATACTGTCCTCTATAATGGTTATAATAGTTTATATTCCCACCAACAGTACATTCATGTAACCTTTTCCTTACAATCTCACCAGCTTTTTTATTTTTTGATTTTTAGGATGATAATCATTCTAGCTTGGGTGAGGTGAAACCTCACTGTGGTTTGTACTTGCATTTCCCTGATGGCTAGTTATCCAGAGCATCTTTCAATGTGTCTGTTAGCCATTTGACTATCATCATTTGAAAAATGTTTGTTCATACCCTTTGGCCATTTCTTAACTGGATTATCTGTTTTCTTATTGTTGAGTTTTTTGAACTCCTATATATTCTCAACATTAATCCTTTTGCAGATGTATGATTTGCAAATATTTTCTCCCATTTTGTTTGTTGCCTCTTCTCTTTGTTGGGTTTTTCCTTTGTAGTGCAGAAGCTTCTGAGCTTGATCTTTTATTGCCTATGTCAATGTCTTGCAATCTTTCCCCATGGTTTCCTATCATAATCTGATGGTTTCAGGTCTTAGGTGTAAATTTCTAATTCATTGTGAGTTTATTTTTTATGTAGGATAAAAAGTAGTGGTCTTGTTTCATACTTCTGTATATAGAGATCCAATTTTTCTCACAGCATTTTTAATATTCCTATTATGAAAAATGTCTAAACATAGTAGAGACAACAGTATATTAAACTCCATGATCCAACCAGTTAAATATGACCCATCTTGTGTCAACTACATGTCCCTGCACATATTTCTGTCAAAACTACTCTCCCCAATTTAAAGTAAACTCAACAAATTGTATTACTTTATTTCCATACTTGCATTTACAATACAAAGGCTACTTTTAATGTAATCACATTATCATCTCTAAAAGTATGTGTCTAACTTGCCTTTTCTAACTTCTGGAGATGGCTGTGCTATGTAAAACATATTTTAATATTTAGTTAAGACTGAAAACTCCCTGAGAAGAATGACCTTAGCTATATCCTACAAGTCTTGTGATGTTTTTATTGTACTTAGTTCCATGTATGAGTAACTTTCATTTTCTATAACATCCATGCTTTGACTCATGGGTTATTTAGAAGTATGTGCTTAACCACACTAACAAAGTGGGAGTATCTTGGTCATAATCATGTATTTAGTTTCTGGTTATTTCTACCATGGTCAGAGACAGATTATATGGTTTCCTTCCTTCAAAATTTGTAGAAACTTGCATTTTATGGCTATGAGCTTTGTAAAAATGTGCCTCATTGCTCAGCATCTAAATAATACGATTAAATCAATGTGAATGAATGTTCTGAAAACACTGTCATTGTTAGGTGAAGTGCTCTATTGATAACAATTATATCAATAGTGTTAATCACGTAGCTTCAGTCATTTATATCCTCACTGACTTTGTCATCTGCTTGCTTCATCAATTTTCCCAGTGGGGTAGATGCTGCGATGCCACCCAAATCCCTCTTCAGAAATGGATTTTGCATCACAGCTGCTGAGAGGACTACAGGCAGGGGATTTTAGCTGTCAGCTCCCTCCAGAGTCCTTCTGAGAGGGACCTCCATCCAATCGCTGATCCACATCCTGACAAAAAGGCCTGGTTGCCTTACCGCACCTTGGTAAAGGTTCAAAGGTGTATCTCATTTTCAAAAATCTCCAAGTAGACAAAACTTCAGTAGAAAATGCATTGGATCTCAATGTTTCCATCTGCCCTCTTTTTGCGTCTTTGTTTTTCTTCAGCTGGACTTGCCAGAAACACTGCCCACAAACCCGGTAAACGGTCATCTCTAGCGCAGCATCTGTTTCCAGAAAATCTGCCTCTGACCAGAGCCAGGTGCATCCAAAGAAGATACTGATGGTGATGGGTGTTTTCCAATTGGATCATGTCACATAGCTAATAATGAAGGCTGCTATATTTGGTTTAGAAGGTAGGTAAAGCCCAGAGACACTCTACCAGGTAGCTTTCAAGTTTTTACACTTTCACAGACATTGAAATGCAAGGGAATCCCAGTAGAAGGGAATGCTTTCCCCTAGTAACATACTACTGATCTTTGAAAAATATAGAGGGATTTTATTTTTTTTTTTTTACCAAGGAGGTTGATGTTAAACTCAATGGAAACCTTAAAGAAATACATGTTTTTAGGAAGCTGATAGTAATTCATAGCTGTTAAAAGCTAAGTTGTGTGGAGTAAGTGCTTAGCCTAGCAGAAGGCACCCCATGCCACATTTCAGACCTGGGTTCACGTTCTTTCTCTTACTCCTAACTCCAACTTCTCACCAATGCAGGACCTCAGGGCAGCAGTGATGACATTTTGGGTTCTTGCCATCCACTTGGGAAACTTAGATTGAGTTACTGGCTCCTGGCTCACACCCTGGCCCAGCCTCACCCCTTGAGGGCTTCTGGGTAGTGAATCAGCATATGGAATCTCTCTCTCTCTCTCCCTCTCTCTCTCTATCTATATATATCCTTCTCCTTCTCCCTCTCACTCTCTCCTTCTCCCTCTCCTCTCCCTGTTTGTTTCCTAAAACCCTCAAATACATAAATATCTTTTTTTTAGAAAAAGCTAAGCAGTGAAACAAAACAGATATGTTTTTATACAGAGAACTCTCATCTCTCGCAGTTTGGAGGGTTCAGAATCATTGTAAAAGCAGTGAAGACTCAAGAATAAACTCACAGTAGAGGCAAGTGAGCCTTCTAATACTCTTGGATGAAGAGAAGTAAGAGACATCACTACTTAGGATCTGCCTCTACCTTCTCTCTTGGCTACTAGAAAAAGGAGGGTCAAGTTTCAACTCATCCAGGAGCACTTGAACCTGATGAAAGAAGGAAGAGTGTAAACCTCCAAGGATCTTTAATATCTACCAGCAAGTTCTGGAAGGAGCTGAAGACTACATTTTGAGGAGTCTGCATCAAGGGAGCTGCAAGACAAGATTGGATAAAGAAGAAATAATTCATTTGGGAGCAATCTCATGGGACACAACAGTTATCAGGTCAAGGACAAGGACATGAAATGGTATAAAACATGCTAGGATGGCTTACAGAAATGTAGAAAAATCAACTGCTTGCATTGGTAGTAGAAATGCCAGCATTTCCATGTAGGATGGTGCAAGAAAAAATGACTCAAGGGCTTGGAGAAATACTGTACTAGTGTAAATATACAACATGAGGCAGAAAACCCTAGCAATTCATCATGCCCCACGAATGTACTCAAAAAAGAAAAAACCTATTGTGCTAAAGAGAGAACACTAACATCTAGGCACAGGACTTCTAGGGTTTGGTCCTTACGGTGTGAAGGATTCACTTCTCATCAGGTCTCCAATGGTAACTTTGTTCTAGTCACAGGACACGACCACACTTTCTTCATGGCTTCTCAGCTCGTTACCCACCTTTGTAAGAATCGGCAGCAGCCCTAGAGAAACAGTTTCCTGTGCCACACTCATCTCTCTGAGCTTCCTTCTTCTAAAGCTGGTTTTTCAAATAGTCATTGCCTTGTTAGTTGACCTATGCGCCTATGTGCACAATTTGGCAAGTTCTTTGCAAAAATTCCAGTGAGGAATTATTTTTAAAATATTTAAAAAATTATTTTAAAATTGGGAACTTCTAAACTAATGTTGTTTTTATATTGCAAATATGGCAAAGTGTCCCATGCACCAGGAGGGTCTTTTTTCTCCTCAAATATAGATTTGTGGTTTTCTTCATAAAAGCATGCATATATATGTATAAGCTCATTTTTGTGCATTTAGTTTTTCCATTCATATTTTGAATGAAGCATACACCCCCTACATTTCCTTAGTGGCTATCACAGATAGAAAGGCATTTGAATTATGTACATTTGTAGTTGTATACTTTGTATCTTATTTTTACTAGAAATGAAAAATACCTAGCATTAATAAGTTATTAGCTAAGCTTTACTGCAGACAGTACCAAGGAAAAAGAATGCATGATCTGAAAAGCAATTTACTATAAATTATGCAAATTTAGCTTAAAGGGCAAGAAAGAAAACAAGGAAAGAAAAAAAATAATCACAGTTTGAGGTGTATGTCAGTCATTTTGAAATATTCTACATATTAAACCCCAAAAGGAGGTAAAGGAGGTTTAGAGAAGAAGAAATATTTGAAGAGAGAATTGCAACAGATTATTTTCCAAAATCACTTAAAGGCTTCTACCCAGAGCTCAAGGTAAATCAATGAAAGCCAAGCACACACACAAAAAAAAGCAAATTCACACTCACTTAGGAATAGCGCAGTCAATGTGGGAGAAATGAACAGGTAGCATTCAGGAGAACAACAGTAAGGATGATGCAGACTTTGACAAACAGAAAAATAAACATGTTTGAAGAAATATAAGAAAAAAAACTAGAATTCTATACCCAGAACAGATATCCTTCCAAAATCACAAGCTGTAGGCTGCTGCTTAAAAACTTTAGTTTATTTGTATGACAGAAAGAGAGAGAAAGATGTTTCGGAATTCACCCCTCAAACACCTACAAAAAGCTGGCAGTGGGCCAGGCTGATGTCAGAAGACTAGAATTCAGTCCCGGCTTCCTATGGGTAGCAGGGCCCCATGTACTTGAGCTGTCATTTGCTCATTCCAGAGCCACACATTAGCATGAAGCAAGAACTGAAGGACTGAGTGGGCGTCGGGAGGTAAGTACTGACACTGCCATAGGGGATGTGCTCATTCAACTGGTGGCTTAATCACTGCTACGAAGACCTTCCCCTAAACATGTTGTTTGGTTTTTTTAAATAATATTTCATAAGACAATTAAAGACATGATAAAGACAGGGAATTGTTTCTAAATGGGCACTCCGAACTGAAAGATTCAATGATTAGTACTGAAAAGGCACAAACCCTAAGTCCTTGAGTTTGCAACCAGTTCCAGTATATCCTTCAAAGTTTCACGTGCAGGAAGGTGGGTCCCCTGTGAGGCAATGGTCAAAGCTGGCAGAACATGTGTGGGGAGCAACTCGGACTAGACTAAGTTACTGGAATTAAGACTTATTCTATGCATCTGCTCTCCCATGATATGGTGCTGGGAGAGAAGAAAACAGCTTCTACACAGCTGCCTCCAGTTCAGCCAATAAGCTGTAGGACTTGCTCCTGATTGGAGGAGAGCAGCGTACTCGGCGTGTGGGCAGCCGAGTTGGGATTGGCAGAGGAGGACTATAAAGGAGGAGAGAGACGGCATGCACCAGGAACATCTAAGAGGAACATCTAAGGGGAACACCTGTGCAGTCCCCGAGAGAGCCGGCCAGCGGTGTGCCGCTCCCCCGCGGAAGTGGGGAATGTGGCAGGGGGAACCGCCCTTCCACGGAGGTGGAAGGGACAGTAGCCAACCCGGGAAGAACCAGCAGCAAACCCGGGGAGGGCCGAGCAGATGAAAGAACAGCGCAGGGTCCTGTGTCGTTCCTCCACAAAGACGGGGAGCGACATAATGGTGCCGTGACTCGGATATGAAGCCTAGGCAGGGTTTAGTGTCATTCCTCCACGAAGAGGGGGAGCGACGTAATGGTGCTGTGACTCGGATAGGAAACCTAGGACGGATAGGAAACCTAAGAGGGAAGAAACGGGAAGAAGTGGGAAAATATCAGAGAGAGAGACTAGCAAACAGCCTAGGGAAAGCCGGACAAGAAAGGTGCCAGAAGAAGCTATCAAAAGCCTAGGCATAGACTCAGATACGGACTACGGGGGGAAGCTGGGAGAAATCTCTAAGGTCGAAAGCGAAAGTGAAAGCTAGAACAAACAGACTTGGATACGGACTGTGGGGAGAAGCCAGGAGAAATGAGGGAGGAGTATTGTTGGAGGAAAGCTTGGGGAAACATACCGGGTAGAGAAAAATGTTAGGGAAATTGAAGCCGCGGGGGGCAGGCCGAGGCGGAGACAAAAGCCACTTTGGGATTCTCAAGTTAGCCCGGGAATAGGGGGCGAAAAGTTGAAACCAGAAGCAGAAACGTAAGCCAGATTGGGATCCGTCTGATTAGCCCGGGAAGCAAAGGACGGGAAGCCAAATCGTGGGGCGGAGACGTGAGCTGGGTTGAATTCGCCAGGCTAGCCCGGGGAACTTGGATTGAATGCTAGTGGCGGAGACATGAGCTACACTGTGTGACTCGTGGAGGCTGCCGCGCGCAGAGAAAGCGTGCGGGGCACAAGTAGATAGGGAACGCTGGGCTAGTGAGAGACCACGGAGTGTGCGCGCGAAGCAAAGCCGCGCAGATAAGAGAAGCGGGCTGAAGCGGCTCAGAGCCGGAAAGCTGCCGAGAAGCAGCCTTGGGGCGGGCGCCGGG
The DNA here is from genome assembly GCF_964237555.1 of Oryctolagus cuniculus. Classification (NCBI taxonomy): domain Eukaryota; kingdom Metazoa; phylum Chordata; class Mammalia; order Lagomorpha; family Leporidae; genus Oryctolagus; species Oryctolagus cuniculus. The sequence continues at coordinate 27,302,921 of NC_091443.1, read as the reverse complement.
AAGCCGCAGGGATAAGAGAAACAGAAGTTTAGAAGTAAAATGAGAGAAATAGGAATGTTGGCAGACAGAAGTAAAATGGGAGAAATAGGAATGCCCGGAGATAGAGAAATAGAGAAATAGAAAGGCCTCCCCACAATACTGCAATGAGAAGGCTTGGATTCGGTCTGCCTGATTAGTGAGGCGATGAGCACCTGCGGGCGGCTAGCAGCTTATGCACCGCAGGTCACCGAAGACGGGCACGTTATTAACATCAATAGTCTCCCCACAATACCGCAATGAGAGAGCTTGGATTCGGTCTGCCTGATTAGTAAGGCAGTAAGCACCAGCGGGCAGCTCGACCAGAGTGTGAGCTGCAGGTCACCGAAGACAGGCACGTTATCAACACCAATAAGTCACCCCACAACATGGCAATGAGAGAGCTTGGATTCGGTCTGCCTGATTAAGGCGGTAAGCACCAGCAGGCGGCTCGACCAGAGTATGAGCCGCAGGTCACCGAAGACAGGCATGCATCAGCGCCTAAAAACCTCCTCACAACATGGCGAAGAGAGGACCCGGATTCGGTTTGCCTGATTGATAGGACTTGTAAGAACCTGTGGCAACTCTAGCAAGCAGAGCAGAGTGTGTGCCGCGGGACACCGAAGACAGGCGCGTATCAACGCCAAAAAATAAAAAGAAAGGGGGATCTGTGGGGAGCAACTCGGACTAGACTAAGTTACTGGAATTAAGACTTATTCTATGCATCTGCTCTCCCATGATATGGCGCTGGGAGAGAAGAAAACAGCTTCTACACAGCTGCCTCCAGTTCAGCCAATAAGCTGTAGGACTTGCTCCTGATTGGAGGAGAGCAGCGTACTCGGCGTGTGGGCAGCCGAGTTGGGATTGGCAGAGGAGGACTATAAAGGAGGAGAGAGACGGCATGCACCAGGAACATCTAAGAGGAACATCTAAGGGGAACACCTGTGCAGCCCCCGAGAGAGCCGGCCAGCGGTGTGCCGCTCCCCCGCGGAAGTGGGGAATGTGGCAGGGGGAACCGCCCTTCCACGGAGGTGGAAGGGACAGTAGCCAACCCGGGAAGAACCAGCAGCAAACCCGGGGAGGGCCGAGCAGACGAAAGAACAGCGCAGGGTCCTGTGTCGTTCCTCCACGAAGACGGGGAGCGACAAACATGTAAGACACAGGCACTAGTAGGAGATAACAGAGCAACAGGGCCATCACACTAAGAAGAGTAATGTAGTTTCCATGGTGAATTCCCACAAAAGAGAGGTGTCGCATGTGAGCAAGTCTGACCCCAGAATCCTCCTTGCTGCTCTTCTCAGCATACGACCTTTCTCTGCCTCACATGCTTTCCTGCCATGATGATGTCCACCATGGAGTGATGCAGCCAGAAGGCTTCCACCAGAGGCCAGCAGGTACTGGTGCTGGGCTCTGGGACCTCCAGAAGACAGAAAGTAATCAAGCTTTCTCTTTATACATTATCCGACCTCAGGAATTTTGTTAGAGCAACAGAAAATGGACTAACAATAAACATAATTAAAGAATGATTTTTAAGTATGGAGAAATCTATGGACTTAAAGGTAAAAATAATAATCGTAGGTTGTGAGTTTAGAACAGATGTGGAAGTAAAATATAAGAACACAATAGCACAAAGACAATGGGTAAAAACCACAGGAACACACTATGGGAAGACACCTGTCTCATTTGTTTAGCAGTGAAATAGTAACGGTAGTTATAATAAGAAAACACAATATGGTAAAAAATTAACATTATTTTACAATATACCTAAATCTAATAGAATAAATAATATTGAATTATATAGTACTTGAAAGCACAATAAAGGAAAATCAAGTGAAAATAATAAATGGCACAAGTACAAAACATGTAATAGAATGGTCAATTAAAACTCAACATATGAGTCATTACTTGAACAAATAATCAAATCTCAACCAAATCTTGATCAAAACACAGTGTAAGTAATCACTGAGTTTGGGTAATGGGTTCTAATCATGTGTACAATGTGCAGTTCTGCTAAATTTCAAAGTATGAAAGGAAAATACTGAAGTTGCTGAGATGAAAGAACAATTCTACTGCAGTCCTTCCTGAAACTTGAAATACCATCATTTAGATGCAGTGTTCTTCATCTTCTTGTATGCAAAATATAAAGCTAACTTTTAAAAGTAATACTTTGAATAATACTACAATTCTGAGGCCATAAGTAAACATTGAATAAATCCAGTCATTTGCAACAAGATGGAGGAATCTGGAAAACATTATGCTGAGTGAATTAAGTCAGTCCCAAAGGGACAAATACCATATGTTCTCCCTGATCGGTGACAACTAACCAAGCACCAAAAAGGAAAACTGTTGAAGTGAATGGAACACTATGAGAAACAGTGACCTGATCAGCCTTGTCCTGTTGATGTACAATTTAATACTTTATCCCTTTTAGTAATTTTTTTTGTTCTAGCTAATACTACTGGTTGAACTCTGTAATTAACACACAATTATTCTTAGGTGTTTAAATTTTCACTGAAAAGTGATCCCTGTTAAATATAAGAGTGGGAATAAGAGAGGGAGGAGATGTACAATTTGGGACATGCTCAATTGGACTTGCCCCAAATGGTGGAGTTAGAAACGTGCCAGGGGATTCCAATACAATCCCATCAAGGTGGCATGTACAAATGCCATCTCACTAGTCCAAGTGATCAATTTCAGTTCACAATTTATCACACTGATAGGTCTAAGATTCAAAGGGATCACACAAACAAGACTAGTGTCTGCGAATACTAACTGATAGAATCAAAAAGGGAGAGAACGATCCAACATGGGAAGTGGGATACACAGCAGACCCATAGAATGGCAGATGTCCTAAATAGCACTCTGGCCTCAGAACCAGCCCTTAAGGCATTCGGATCCGGCTGAAGAGCCCATGAGAGTATTTTAGGCATGGAAAGCCAAGACACTCTGGGAAAAAAAAAAAAAAGAAAAGAAAAGAAAAGAAAAGAAAGGGTCATCAAAGAAGGAGGTACCTTTCTCTGAAGGGAGGAGAGAACTTCCACTTTGACTATGACCCTGTCAGAATAAGATTGAAGTCAGCGAACTCAAAAGGCTTCCATAGCCTTGGCAACTTATGACTGGAGCCTAGGGGGATTACTGACGCCATAAACAACAGTGTCAAATTGTTAAGTCAACAACAGGAGTCACTGTGTACTTACTTCTCATGTGGGATCTGTCCTTAATGTGTTGTCCAATGTGAAGTAATGCTATAACTAGTACTGAAACAGTATTTTACATTTTGTGTTTCTGTGTGGGTGGAAACTGATGAAATCTTTACTTAATACATACTAAATCTATCTTCTGTATATAAAGATAATTGAAAATGAATCTTGATGTGAATGGAAGGGGAGAGGGAGCAGGAGATGGGAGGGGTGTGATTGGGAGGGAAGTTATGGGGGGGAGCCATTGTAATCTATAAGCTGTATTTTGGAAATTTATATTTACTAAATAAAAATTTCAAAAAGAGCATGCTTGCCATACTATAAATAAAGATTACTACTCTGTGACTAATCATGTTTAAAAATTTCATGGAAATAAAAATGATCTAAAATCCTGTACATTATATTATCAAAATATGGTGAGTGAAACATGTGAATAATTTTCCTATTCAGAATGTTTAAACAAGTCAAACTAGTTAAATTCACACATGCAAATTCAAAAGCCATGCTTTCTAAAGAAAAATTGCATATTAGGAGTATGTAACTTCTGCTTTTGACTTCTCAACCACAATACTTTCCTCACTTCAGTTAATGGAAAAACATGAGGATAAGCTAACATATTTTTTTTTCTTGCGTGAAACAGAGGAACTTCGTAACCAAAGGCAAGAGATGGTGAATTTGCTCTTTGATATAAATGAGCCTCCCTGAGGTTCTCACACTGGGTGGAGAAGTGTGAGCCAGCAAAATCCTCACTTAAAACAATTCTTGCCATGAAAAAAAATCAGAAACTGGATTTGAATGAGATTCAGCCAAATGAACAGGGCAAGTTCAGAATAGTAAAAAGGTAGAGATCCCAAGAGGCGGTCTCTGAAATGAGGGAGGACGACCAGGCTGCCAGTCTTTAGAGTGTGGAAAATTAGCATTCTATCTCAGTAGTTTATCAAATGGATAAGCTTAACCCATAGTCCATTAAGATTAGGTGAACTACTGGAGCTGGGAGATATTCTTTTAATAATGAACTTTAGGATCTCCCCCTTTGCTGCTAAGCTCAGTGTCCAGAAATGATTATAAAAAAAATAAATGATGTTTGCAAACTTAGCACTATCTCCAGGCTGAGAATGGACAAGTCCAGGATGTTTGGAGGCTATCTCACTTTTATTTAATTTTGTAAATGGTGTTGAAATTAGTAAAACAACTGAAGAATGAGGTGAAGTAAACGTTACAAACTTGAAATTCCATAACTATTGGAGCTCCAGATTTGCCACAGCCCCTTTCATGAGATGTTTTCCCTAAATGTGTGTGTCTTCCATGATATGTCATTTTTTGATACTGTAATATTTTGGGAAGTGGTATAGATTAGAAATTTCAGAAGAATTTCATGACATTAGCTGTAAAAAAAAAAAGAATGTATTTCTCTGAATAAATAATTTGAAGTGATATCTTTGTCAGTGTACTAAACTGACTTTGATGGAAGTTTTAAATAATACATAAAAACTTTTTATCATTGTATTTATACAATTAAAAAACCAAATGGGGGTAATTTCTGCAAAAGTGTATTTCTCTTTTTTTAAACTTTTATTTAATGAATATAAATTTCCAAAGTACAGTTTATGGATTACAATGGCTTGCCCCCCATAACGTCCCTCCCACCCGCAAACCTCCCTTTCCCACTCCCTCTTCCCTTCCATTCACATCAAGATTCATTTTCGTTTCTCTTTATATACAGAAGATCAGTTTAGCATACATTAAGTAAAGATTTCAACAGTTTGCTCCCACACAGAAACATAAAGTGAAAAATACTGTTTGAGTACTAGTTATAGCATTAAATCTCAATGTACAGCACACTAAGGACAAAGATCCTACATGAGGAGTAAGTGCACAGTGACTCCTGTTGTTGACTTAACAAATTGACACTCTTGTTTATGGCCTCAGTAATCATCCTAGGCTCTTGTCATGAGCTGCCAAGGCTATGGAAGCCCCCCGAGTTCACTATGATAATTTTTAGACAAGGCCATGGTCAAAGTGGAAGTTCTCTCCTCCCTTCAGAGAAAGGTACCTCCTTCTTTGATGACCCGTTCTTTCCACTGGGATCTCACTCACGGACATCTTTCATTTAGGTTCCCCCCCCCCCCCCAGAGTGTCTTGGCTTTCCATGCCTGAAATACTCTCATGGGCATTTCAGCCGGATCCACATGCCTTAAGGGCTGATTCTGAGGTCAGAGTGCTGTTTAGGACATCTGCCATTCTATGTCAAAAGTGTATTTCACATGTAGAGTACACACTGGTATATTCTAGAAAAGTCTGGTGAGCTAATTCAAAGGGGTTAAAGAATGGTATTTCTACTTTCATGTAACTTATCATTTGTAGTCTAAGATGGAATCTGCAACAACACAAACTGATGATGTGGCTATTTTTCAGTGGAGCTAGGAAATAAGTTCGGAAACGCTTGAACACAGTCTCCCAGGCAATTCAGAAAAATACCTTAAGTGTAATGGAAACGTGGGTTTAGATTCTCCAAATTGCATATCCCATAATCAGCATATTGAGTGTGGCATGAAATGAACACTCTTCTGAGCTATTGCTGAGGTCATTAACATGGAGAAGTTGGTGTTCAAAAATAAAGACCATTTCTTTTTTTAATTGCTGGAATACATGTATTTCAGTATTATTGCCTGGCTTCTTGTCTTACTGGTTTACTCAGTTAGTAGTTAGGCAAAATAATTTGGATATAAGGGGGCATGGCCGAAGTCTCTTGCGTTAGTAACCCTTGCATGAAAATTATTTTCTGAATATTCCAAATTAAGAAGAAAATCACTTTATAAATTGATAATTTGGAGAAAGTATATTTTAAGTTGGAGAGGCAAAGCAAAAAAGAAAAATTATTTACAACATATCAGTCCAAAACTGGTCCATGGAGAAGATGGATCAGAGAGGGAAAGAATGCTATAATGAGTGCAATTTGTGTGGCTATTACAAGAGAATAGCCCTGCTATCCTGGTCTCAGCTCTCTCATTCAGGGAATGAAGACTTCTGTACACCCAGGACTCTAACAAGGAGGATGTTTTGTTCAAAAAATCAACCTTCATTTGTAAGTGAATCTACGTATAAAACTATATAACAACAGAATGGTATAAAAGATGGGAAAATATGACCAAAAAGAAAATTAATAATACAAAGCCCTAGGTAAGATGAGAACACAAAATCCTTTATCCTTACTTGCTAGAACTGAAGAATAAATTGGCATTGCACTTCCTAGTAGTAAAAAAACAAGGAAAGAAATCTAATTTCCAAGTCCAAGGAATAACAGCTCTACAATTGGAAATGACCTCACTGTACCCTGCCACACCAAGACTGTGATAATTAGTTCCATTTTCCTCAATCCCACATTAATCCTCCTAGTGGACCTTGGAAAGAACTTGCCTTTATTCCACCTCACTGGACTTTACCTGCCCCATTTCTGACCCTATGGACTGCCGCGGAGTAGGCCTCTATGTCACTTACAGACATAACAGATATTGATTAAAAGAAGAAGAAGGAGAATAAATATAACTCAGAGACTACACTCCTGGGCTCACATAGAACCAAAGCCAAAGCAGCAAGCGAAGTGTAACACTACAATGCATGTAAACCATAAACTCTATCTCAATAAAACCTACTCCATAAAGAAAGGACAATTACACTGGATGTGCAGACATAAACAAAGGGACATAGGAGACAGGAAGAAGCAAGGCAGCATGATGCCTCCCAAACAGCACCATAGTCCTCTAGAATTAGATCCTGAATTAAAGGAAACCTATGAAATGCCAGAAATAGAATTCAAAATAATAATTTTAAGGAAACTCAATGCAGTTCAAGAGAATACAGATAGATCAAAGAAGGAGGACATGAATGAAAATCTTACTAGGGAAATAAAAATAATTAAAAAGAAACAAAATAATAATTTTGGAGATGAAACAGTCAACCAATGAAATAAAAAAATGTGATGGAAAGCTTTAACAACAGAATAGACCAAGTAGAGGAAAGAATTTCTGCACTCAAGGACAAAACTTCTGAAATAATACAATCAAATAAAATTAAAAAGAATAAAGAAAGTTTATGCGAAATGTGAGATACCACTGAATGAGCAACTAGTCATATTATGGGAGGTCCTGAAGGAAAGGGAAGGATGAAATAGCTGAAAGAGAAATCAAGGAAGAAGTCAAATTCACAACAGCCATAATATATTCAAATACTTTGGAGCAAATTTGACCAAAATGTGAAATATCTCTACAATGACAATTATGAAACCTTGATTAAAGAACTCATCAGGAACACAAAATATTTCTTTTTTAAAAGATTTATTTATTTGTTTGAAAGAGTTACACAGAGAGGAGAAAGAGAGGGAGGGAGGGAGGGAGGAAGGGAGAGAGAGAGAGAGAAAGAGAGAGGCCTTCCATCCACTGGTTCACTCCCCAATTGGCCTCACCGGCCGGAGCCATGCCAATCCAAAGCCAGGAGCCAGGAGTCTCTTCTGGGTCTCCCACAAGGGAGCAGGAGCCCAAGGACTTGGTCCATCTTCTACTGCTTTCCCAGGCCACAGCAGAGAGCTGGATCAGAAGTGGAGCAGCCGGGTCTCGAACCAGCACCCATATGAGATGCCAGCACTGCAGGCAGTGGCCTTACCTGCTACGCTACAGCACCAGCCCCAACAAAATATTTCTTCTCATGGGTTGGAGGACTCAATATCATTTAGATGTCCATACTACAGATAAAATGTCTATACTACAGATAAAATGTCTGTATCTACAGATATAATGCAATCCCTATCGAAATATCAATGATATTCTTTACGGAATTGGAAAAAGCAATCCTAAAATTCATATGGACTCACATATGATGCAGAGTAGCCAAAGCAAACCTGCTCAAGAAAAATCAAGCTGGATGCATTACAATACCTGACTTCAAAGCATATTCAAAGCTGTAGTAATTAAAAGAGTATGGTCCTGGCATAAAAGCTAACAAATGGATCAGTGTAATAAAATAGAGAGCCCAGAAATCAATCCATGTACATGCAGCCAACTGATTTTTGATATAAGTGCTCAGACCATACACTGAAGTAAAGATAATCTTTCCAACAAATGGCGCTGGGAAAACTGGATGTATATAAGCAGAAGAATGAAATGAGATCCATACCTCTCACAATATGCAAAAATCAACTCAAGATGCATCAAAGACTTAAATTTGCAACCTGAGATGATGTTTTTGTAAATGTAATGCAGTAAATGCAGTGGAAACAATTCAAGACATTGGAGTAGGTGAAAATTTCTTGGCTAAGAAGCTTAGATCATGGGCAACAAAAGCAAAACTAGACAAATGGAACTCTATCAAACTCAGAAACCTCTGTACAGCAAAAGAAATTGTGGGGAGCGACTCGGACTAGACTGAGTTACTGGAATTAAGACTTATTCTATGCATCTGCTCTCCCACAATATGGCGCTGGGAGAGAAGAAAACAGCTTCTACACAGCTGCCTCCAGTTCAGCCAATAAACTGTAGGACTTGCTCCTGATTGGAGGAGAGCAGCGTACTCGGCGTGTGGGCAGCCAAGTTAGGATTGGCGGAGGAGGATTATAAAGGAGGAGAGAGACGGCATGCACCAGGAACATCTAAGGGGAACACCTAAGGGGAACACCTGTGCAGCCCCCGAGAGAGCTGGCCGGCAGTGTGCCGCTCCCCTGCGGAAGTGGGGAATGTGGCCAGGGGGAACTGCCCTTCCACGGAGGTGGAAGGGACGGTAGCCAACCCGGGAAGAACCAGCAGCAAACCCGGAGAGGGCCGAGCAGACGAAAGAACAGCGCAGGGTCATGTGTCGTTCCTCCACGAAGAGGGGGAGCGACATAATGGTGCCGTGACTCGGATATGAAGCCTAGGCAGGGTTTAGTGTCGTTCCTCCACGAAGAGGGGGAGTGACAGAAATGATCAACAAAGTGAAGAGACAGCCCACAGAATGGGAAGTATTTGCAAGCTACCTATCCAACAAAGGATTAGTATCTAGAATCGATCAGCAACCTAGAAAACTCAGCAACAAGAAAACTATAGTCAATCCAGTTAAATAATAAGAAAAAGACCTCAACAGTCAGTTAAAGATGCAATACAAATGGCCAACAGACACATGAAACAATGCTCAGGATCACTAATCATCAGGGAAATGCAAATAAAACCCACAATGAGGTTTCACCTCATCCCCATTAGAAAGGCTACCATTCAAAAATCAAGAAATAACAAAAGCAGGTGAGGATGAGGAAAACGGTATCCTAATCCACTGCTGGTAGGAATGTAAAGCAGTACAACCATTATGGAAGAATTAGGGAGCTTCCACAGAAATCTGAAAATAGATCTACCATATGACCCAGCCATTCCACTCCTGAGAATTTTCCCAAAGAAAATAAAATCAGCATGTAAACGAGTTATCTGTACCCCCATATTTACAGCAGCTCAACTCACAATACTTCAGATATGGTATCAGCCCAGCTGGCATCACTGATGACTAGATAAAGAAATTGTGGCATATGTACATGATTGAATACTACTCAGTCATAACAAAAGATGGAAATCCTGTCTCTCACAACAAAAGAGATGTAATTGGATACCACTAACCTTGGGGAGATAAGTCAATCCCCAAAAGACAAATATTTGTTTTCCCTGATTTATGGTAATATACACAGTACAAAAAAACCAGATATATATATGGGTGAAATTGACATTTTGGAATTTGATCATTTATAGACCCTGTCTATACTCCTGAGAAACAGTGGTCTTTGTACTTAATACTTGTTGAATTCTTTATTTAGTGGAGGGTTAAACTTGTGATTATAAAGTAAATCGAAAGCATGTCATTGTAAAAATTAAAATAAAAATGAGAACAGATGGAGGTATCAGGGTAGGAGCAACGCATGGAGGGAGAGTAGGGTGGGAAATATGCTCTGTCTATATGAAATACATATAATTTGTTCCCTTTATATAAATTTTAAAGATGGAAAAAAAAGAAACTGTCAAAATACCTCAACAGATAGTTCTTCAAAGGAGAAATACAAATTGCCAATAAGTATATGAAAAATACTCCATATCATTGTCTGTCAGGGAAATTAAAATCAAAACTATAATGAGGTTTCATCTTAGCTGGCGCCGTGGCTCACTAGGCTAATCCTCCACTTGCGGTGTGGACACTCAGGGTTCTAGTCCCGGTTGGGGTGCCGGATTCTGTCCCAGTTGCCCCTCTTCCAGTCCAGCTCTCTGCTGTGGTCCGGGAAGGCAGTGGAGGATGGCCCAAGTGCTTGGGCCCTGCACCCGCATGGGAGACCAGGAGGAAGCACCTGGCTCCTGGCTTCGGATCAGTGCAGTGCACCGGCCGTAGCCACCATTTGTGGGGTGAACCAATGGAAAATACCTTTCTCTCTCTCTCTCTCTCTCATTGTCTAACTCTGCCTGTCAAAAAAAAAAAAAAGTATCATCTTACCCCTCTCAGGACAGCTAAAATCCTAAAATAGAGAGTAACAAATGCTGGTGAAGATGTAGAGAAAGCGAATACTTACACACTGTTGGTGGAAATAAGATTAGTCCAGCCAATATGAAAAACAGTATGAAGATTTCTTTAAAAAAAACACTAGATATAAACTTGCTATATGATCCAGTAATCCCACTTCTGGTTATATACCCAAAAGACAGGAACACTTTGTATCAAAGAGATGCCTGTTCACAATAGCCAAAATATGGAATCAACCAAAGTTTCTATTATCAGATGAATGGATAAAGGAAAGTGTGGCATATATCTATCTATCTATATATATACACATATATACACATGTATTTATAAAAGAAAGTGTATATACACATACACAATGAAATATTATTCAATTATTAAAAAAGAATAAAATTCTGCCATTTGTAGCAAAATGGAAGCAACTGAAAGACATCACATTGAGTGAAATAACCTCAGAATGGAAAGACAAATACTACCTTTTATCCCATATATGTGATAGTTAATTTTTTAAAAAAAATCAGAAAACAAAATCTAAATACCTGTGTGTATTAGAATTTCTGCAAATATAGTTTTGTTAAACTCTGTTTCGAACCTTTGCCAAACTAATGGTTAAGAACAATATACTACTATAGCTTTAATGATCTATTATTACTTTGAAATGTATTGGATATGGGTGAAATTGCCATTTTCCTGTTTGATTACTGTTCACATTCCTTGCCTATATTTCCACAAAACTAGGGTCTTTTTTGCTTTTAACTTGTTGAACTACTTATTTACTAGAGCAGTGAGCCTTTGACCAAAACGTAAATTAAAGATATATTATCTCTATAGTGAAGGAGAGAAGGGGGAGTGGGAGAGAGATGGAGTGTGGGAAGGAGAAAGGGGAAGGGAGGGAGGGACAAAGGGAATATAATTATACTCTCAGAACTGTAACTATGAACTACCTTGAACCAGTTAATAACCTAAAAAATATAAAACAGTTGTACAATTCATGAGTATATATGTAGTGACTCCTGGAATTGAAATACAGAAACAAAGTAGTTAATGAAGGTGTAGTATGACGTTCAACTGAGTAATATTTGTATTGACTCTAAAAACAAGTGAAAACAGGGCAAAACAACAAATAAAATTCTGTAAGGCAAGAAAACAATGCTACATATCTAAGCGTCTTTCACTAATGATCTAGTTTGAGCTAAAAATAAAAGCTAGCAAAATGCCTCTTACTTAGATCAGGTTGTCCTATACTTTTGTCACAGACAGTCTTTTTAGCTTCCTGATCCCAAGGCTTTATTAGAAGGTGTTCTGTGGACCACAGATCTTCTTAAAGGTGGCTTCAGGCCATGCTTGATGAATACTGTATGAGTCAGGGTTATATTCAGCTGAAAGCAGTAGGTTATCTAACATCATGGGCTTGAGCAAGGTGTGTTCCTCAGGCAGCCAGAGTGAGGGAAGCGGTAAAGGACAATTGCTCAGCAATTATACAGTTGTTTTCTCTTACTGTACTGCCGTCTTTAACGTGTGACTTTTACCCAACTGCTCACAAAGTTTTTCATGCACTTCTGATGCATCAATGCATGAAGAAAATAGAATTGCAAAAAAAGCATGATGGAACATACAGCCTTATTCTATCCATTTAATTTTTTGTTCCCCCAAATCCCACCTATCCATATCTTCCTACAATTACTCTTACATTTCCATGAAGCGAATGAAATCACATGACTACAGCTAGAAGCAAGGGAGTAAGAGAAGATGAACATCTTAAACACAGCACGTTGTTTTCAAAAGCGAAAAATGGGATTCTCTTAACAAGGAAGAAAGAAAGAATGGATATTTGTTGGCAACCAGCTGTGTCTGCCAAATATATCACTTCCTATAGTTAAGCTTTTAGAAGAAATGTACATTAGGGAGATCAAGGCTATATTTTAAGTTAGGAATATAGAGTTCAGCTATGCCATGTTGCAAGTTAAAAGCAACCATATGTTTTATGTGTAACTGAACAGGGAAAGATACGGATATCCTTTCAAGAATGTGAATAAAACTCACCTGTTTATAGGCTTAACACCTCGAAGACACTCCAGGGTCTAGAATCATCCTAAGGAAATACATGCGCATAGGACAGTACCTTGTCTCAAAAAAAAAAAAAAAAAAGTCCACTTTAACTCTTTATTAGAAAATATTTTAAGCTATTCAGTACATGATTCACTCATTGAGCAAACATGTCTGTGTCTTTTATATGTAAGACATATGCTACATGTTGTGGAGGATGAAGAAATGGAAAAGAGATGGGCTTTGCATGCAGTATTATTGTTTATTAAGAAGCATAATTCATATGCACAAACAGCTGTTAACATATTATGATCTTGATAAACAACATAAAATATCTCAGTAACTTCTATGAAAGTCTTGGCAAAATTGTACAAAGTTTGCATTATTTCTTGGTGGTAGAATTGGAAATAATGGATTTGAGGATGAGACACAAAGAGGAATGAGAGAGTTTATAGACTTTGGAGACAGAAATCTTAAATTCAAGTTGTAGGTCTTCCACCCACAGGCTACACAATCCTGCATCAAGATAAAATGTCCCTCAGAGTCAAGGCAGATTGGATGGTTAGTATATGAAAATCATCTAGTTTAATAACTGAAATTAGTAAGAAGAATTAGCGTGCAGTATTGTATTGTTATATATCAAAAAAATAAAGCTTTCCAAGTGCTTTGTGGAAACAGCAGTTCTATGGACATCTATTTTCAAAGAGAGAGAGGAAAAGAGAGAGTGTCACTAAGGCACTTTTTAAACTTTGCAGCAAGAGGAAAGGGAAAATAGAAAATCAATGCTTAGAGATTAAAATAACTACACAGCAATTCTATGTGTTAACCTAAGCGCTTATTTTTATGTTGACTTCTAAGAAAAAATACAAGCATGCTTCACAAAGTAGCAGATAAGCAAAACTGCAAAATTTCATTGATAATTATGGAACAAAACAATATGTAAAATGAAAATAAAATCAACATTTGAGCATGAATCCAAAAGTGAAAAATATCAAAATTGGACCTCAGTGTTCTTTTCAAATATATTACTCTTACAGTAAAAAGGAGATAAATAGTCTTCCTAAAAGCAAAATTTAAGTTGGTAAGTAAACATAAGAAATATTCAGATTATTCAGGGTGAGGAAAGTGAGACAATGGGCCAATAAGGCCAATTCTAGGAAGGCTTGTTATGATAGTCAACTTCCATCTAAATAAGCCTGAATCAGCAGTTCTCCTTGTATCATCTGCAATATACATAAACAAGAAGACAGGTCTGCACGTGTCATACATGGAGCCCCGGAGATTCTGAGAAGGCCTCTGGTATACATGTGAGTGGGGCAGGAACACTGAGATTGTAGAACATGACAAGACACATGAAGTTCAGCAACTCAAGTGATTGCAGTTGCATCTTAGCAGAAGCAAACCTATGCCTAAACGCTCACTAACATAGCTATCCACAGCACTCAAATGAGAACAGATTTTTTTTCTTAAAGACTTATCAATCTATTTGGCAGGCATAGCAACTGAGAGAAAAGAAAAAATGGAGATATGCTATCTGCTAGTTCATTCCCCAAATGACCTCAACAGCCATGTTTGGGCCAAGCTGAAGCCAGAAGCCAGGTACTATATTCCAATCTTCTACATAGGTGGAATGGGGTCCACATACCTGAGCCATCTTCTGCCACCTTCCCAAGTGCATTGGAGGGAGTTGGATTGGTAACAGAGTAACTGGGTCTAGAATTGGCACTCACATATGGGTTGCTCTATTGTGCCACACTGCATTCCTGAGAATGGTTTCATTCAGCATTTTTACAGCTAGCCCAACACTACATGATACCAGATATTTACAACTGCCAAGACCAGGTCAGACCAATCCAGCTACCAATTCCAAAACTGGAATAAGGGAAAACACAGGAGAGCAGTAAATAGATCCAAAACACCTCTCTCCCAAACAACAAGACTCTGTACATCTGATTTCAAATACCCAACTTAGTCTTGGAAGAAAAAAGCAGGAGCTCAAAAACATTAAACATTGGCATCTGTATTCCAGAAACCCCAATAGAGTCTCACTTTATACTATCATGTTGTCCCTCTATCCCAAACACTTGTGTAAAGGCTGAAAACTCATGAAGTATTTTAGAGGTAATAGAACATCAGACAATTTTTCTTGCCTGTTTAGGTTACACTCTCTATAAAGCACTTGCAAAAAATACCTACAAAACAATTTAAATGTTAGAATTAGTTTTATAATAATATTTAGCATTATATATTTAGATTGAACTTCCATGTTAAAACATATTTTTATAATTATATTTAGCGTATATTAAAATATTGATAATTATGTGGTTCATAAAATTGGCAGAGTAACACTAAACTTCTTAAAATGTTTTTGAAATTCATGTAAAACTGTACTTTCTTCACAAACAGGAATAAATGAAATTGCTTCCCTGATGATTTGTAGGTAGATTTACCAATGCATAACACTGTCCAGTTTGGGTACTGATGATGGAGCTTTTGGGATGTTGGAAGTAACCCTACATTTTCCCTGTATCATCAGCAGACATTGTATGAGTGAGGGAAAATGAGCCATGGGAGAAACTGAACTGTTAACTATTAAACTCTAAAGGACTGCTGCCTACAAGTGTAGAAATTTATAAAGAGCAAACGGGGGAGGGCTTTGCAGCACAGTGGGTAAAGCTGCCTGTTGGAATGTCCAAATTCCATATTGGGGTGCCAGCTCTTCTCATGGCTGCTCTGAATTTCTGATCCAGCTTCCTGCTAATATATCTGACAAGGAAGTCCATGGAGGCTCAAGTACTTGGTTTCCTATGACCCATGCAGGAGACTCTAATGGAATTCCTGTCCCCTGGCTTCTTCCTGGCTCAGTCCCTGCTGTTATGGGCATTTGGAGAGTGAACCATCAGATTAAAGATCTCTCTCTCTCTCTCTCTCTCTCTCTCTCTCTCTCTCCCCCTCTCTCCCTGCCCCCTCCCCTTCCCCCTCCCTCTCTCCCTTCCCTTCTCCCTCTCCTTCTCTCTTTTCCTCTCTCATTTTCAAAAAATAAATCTTTTTTAAAAAGGAACAAATGCCTAAAAGTAACAAAGATAAGACAGTGACTAACAACATCCCATTTGTATTCGAATAATGAAAATGTTTAGTAGCAGATACTGTAACTTCATTGTGCTTGCAATATTTAAAACACAGCATTTTGCATCTTCATCCATGAAACTAGATAATGCAAAGTAGTGAATCAGCGCAATAGGTATCTGAGTACCTTTGGTTCCAGAGACAACACCTGCATTAGAAGAGAGAGAGAGAGAGAGAAGCATTCATTCATATCCTGTGACAGGCACATCTCTGTTGGCTTATAAGGCCTAAAATGAACAACTACTGCAAAAAAGATTTGGACTGATGAATCCAGCATTTGAGAGCACTTGACATGCCTGGGAAAGCAGCCATGTGGATGATTGAAATAGCCCACTCTGATTTCAGCTCCATCGAAGACTAGCAGAATCAGTCATAGCAGATGACTCAGAAGCGCATTTATTTCACTGTGATATTACTGTTGTACAGGTGCCGTTTATTTGTGAATAACTTTTTTCTGAGTTTTCTAATTTGATTCTTATAATACTTACACTTTGCCTTTTATGATTTTTCTTTAACTGCAAAGCTTAATCAGATACATGTTACATTTGGTTAATGTGACCATAGCACAAAAACAAGAAACAAGATCTGACCCAATGCTTGTTGAAAAGCCTTGTATGGTGGCCTTCTTTTGAGATATTCTTAGTTTGCCTTTCATTCTCTGTAAGTTTGGTTTTCCCTCCCTCATCCTCACACATGAGACTACGGTTTGCTTTTATTTAATCCCTGAAAACTTATTGTAAATGACACTGTGGTTTTTAAACACAGGTACATCTTCAGCTAACTTGGTTCTTACTGAGGTTTTCTCTTAAACATGTGACTTATTCCCAACCTTCAACTGTGGGCTCAAAAGACAACTCATGGTTATCGTCACTGGGCAACAAACTTCATGGCCAGGTGAGAAAGAGGGTCTCTGCTTGAATCTCAGCCTGGGTTCTTAATGGCTGCATGACCCTAAATAGGTATTTAACCTTTCTGATCTTCATAAAATATACACCTTTTTCACAAGAGTATACCAAGGATTTAAAAGAAGTAATGAACGTAAAGACTATAGAAGCATTAACAAGGAAGTATCAGAGGGTTAGTCATTGAAAAATATTTTTTAAATCTACACAAGAGGTTAAGTGGCAAACGGGAAGAGGCATCATCAGAGAAGTACCTAAGCTCAGGGAAATCATTTGGAAAGCAAAGGTGAAGCTTTGTGGTCTTAGAGCTGATTTTGCTGTATGAGAACAAAGCTTGACCTAGGAAGTGACCTACAGCTACAAGAGTAAGGAAGGTGGGCCTAAGTGATGGGCTTTGCCAATCATCCTCGCCAGCAGCACAGCTGCCACTCTAGACTTGAAATCTACAGAGGGACATTTACTCGGTCCTCCATTACCCTACAAATTCTGTAAAACACAGGACAATATGATATTTACAATTCAAACACAGCAAAAGCCTTCCCTGAGGTACTCATAACATATTCTACAAAACAAAAAGCTGATTGCAAGGTAAAATTTAAGCAGAGAGTATACAAATTCTCAAAGGAAATGAATGATTAGCAAAGTAAAAGGATTCCACACACATGAAATGAGATATCACCCAAGTGGAGAGCATGGAAAACAATAATGGGCGTGTGGTTTACTTTAAGTAGAGAGTAATGCACAATTATGGGTAAAATTGACCTCACGTGTTTGTGTCATTACACACCAATTATATTCATATTTAATTTTGGTATGTAATATTGACTTTCTATAATATTACATAATATTCTATAATGCTGATTTTCTATAAAATTGCATCAGAAAAGTAAAAACTGAGGCTATATTTTCAGTGAAAGTTATCTTTCATTTTTATGAAGATTTTTCTGTTGATTTTTTATTGATTTCTACTATGTATCATAATACAACTTGGTGAAAAAGACAAAGAATAAATTGAACTACATACAAATAATCTTATAAACTTTTATAAGGCAAGCTCACCATAAGCAGAGTTTATCCATAGATAACAAACTGCAAGAAAATATTTGCAAAGTACTTCTTAGAGTTAATTTCCTAAAATATTTAGAAATACTTAAAAAATCAAAGGAAAATCAATAGAAAAGTGAGCAAAAGACATAAATGATTTCCCAAAATATATAAATTTGATCCTTAAATATAAGAAAAGTATATTATTTTCACAATAAGATAATTACAAATTAAAACACTTCTGTTATAAATTTAATCAGATCAGCAAAATTTACAAGTGAAAATTTTGGGGCCGGAGCGGCGGCTTAATAGGCTAATCCTCTGCCTAGTGGCGCCAGCACACCAGGTTCTAGTTCCAGTCGGGGTGTCAGATTCTGTCTCGGTTGCCCCTCTTCTAGGCCAGCTCTCTGCTGTGGCCAGGGAGTGCAGTGGAGGATGGCCCGGGTCCTCGGGCCCTGCACCCCATGGGAGACCAGGAGAAGCACCTGGCTCCCGCCATCGGATCAGCACAGTGCACCAGCCGCAGCGCACTGGCCGCAGCAGCCATTGGAGGGTGAACCAACTGCAAAGGAAGACCTTTCTCTCTGTTTCTCTCTCTCACTGTCCACTCTGCCTGTAAAAAAAATAAAAATAAAAAAATAAATTAAAAAAAAAATTGGTGAGGCTGTAGTGAAACGGTCACTCTGTTACAGCACTGATGAGAATTTAAATTGGTATACTACCTACATAACGTAATTACTGTGTATCTAATTTCTAGGAAATCACCCTGACAATATAACAAAAAAAAGTCAGCATATACATGTAAGAGTCATTCACTGCAGTGTTATATTTTTTTATAATTTGTTGGTGGCTGAAAAAGCTGTGGTTCAACCACATAGTGGAACAGTACTATGTGTCGGCATAAACAAAATGAGATAGAAGCCTATGACTAATTACATAAGAATGTCTAGCATACACTCATTATTAACTAGAAAATTAAAATCTAAAAGTATCTTCAGAATGCTTTTTATTTTTTTTAAAAAAAGGAAATAAGAAAATATGCAAGCTATCCCTTCACTTCTGTAACAAGAAAAAATTAAAAGCTAGTGAAATTAGTTACCTATAAGAGATGGACTATGACAAAAGTGAAAATTTAAATTGGCAAACAAAAAAGCAGTCTGCACCCTAATGTTTATTGCAGCTCAATTCACAATAGCTAAGACCTGGAACCAACCTAAATGCCCATCAACGGTAGACTGGATAAAGAAATTATGGGATATGTACTCTTTAGAATACTATACTGCAGTAAGAAACAACGAAATCCAGTCATTTGCAACAAAATGGAGGAATCTGGAACACATCATGCTGAGTGAAATAAGCCAGTCCCAAAGGGACAAATACCATATATTCTCCCTGATCGGTGACAACTAACTGAACAACAAAAAGGAAACCTGTTGAAGTGAAATGGACACTATGGGAAATGGTGACTTGATCAGCATAGCCCTGACTGTTAATGAACAACTTAATACATTATCCCTCTTAGTAGTTTTTTTTATCTGTTCTACTTAATATGACTGGTTTAATTCTGTAATTAATACACAGTTATTCTTAAGTGTTGAAAATTAACTGAAATGTGATCCCTGTTAAACATAAGAGTGGGAATAAGAGAGGGAAGAGATGTATAATTTGGGACATGCTCAAGCTGACTTGCCCCAAATGGTAGAGTTAGAAACATACCAGGGGATTCCAATTCAATCCCATCAAGGTGGCATGTACCAATGCCATCTCACTAGTCCAAGTGATCAATTTCAGTTCACAATTGATCATAATGAAAGGACTAAGAGTCAAAGGGAGCACGTAAACAAGTCTAGTACCTGCTAATACTAACCGATAGAATAAATAAAGGGGAGAGTGATCCAACATGGGAAGTGAGATACTCAGCAGACTCATAGAATGGCGGATGTCCTAAATAGCATTCTGGCCTCAGAATCAGCCCTAAAGGCATTCGAATCTGCCTGAAAAGCCCATGAGAGTATTTCAGGCATGGAAAGCCAAGACACTCTTGCAAAAGATCTCTGTGAGTGAGATCCCAGTGGAAAGAACAGGTCATCAAAGAAGGAGGTACCTTTCTCTGAAGGGAGGAGAGAACCTCCGCTTTGACTATGACCTTGTCTAAACAAGATAAGAGTCGGAGAACTCAGAGGGCTTCCATAGCCTTGGAAACTCATGACTGGAGCATAGGGAGATTACTGATGCCATAGACAGGAGTGTCAATTGGTAAAGTCAACAACAGGAGTCACTGTGCACTTACTCCTCATGTAGGATCTCTGTCCTTAATGTTGTGTGCATTGAGATTTAATGCTATAATGAGTACTCAAACAATATATTTCACTTTGTGTTTCTATGGCGGTGCAAACTCTTGAAATCTTTACTTAATGCATACTAAACTGATCCTCTGTAAAAAAAAAAAAAAAAAAAAAAAAAAAAAAAAGAAATTATCAATTCCCAACTTGACTCTCACTGGGATTAAACATGATAATAGGTCTGATCTTATTTCATCATCATTTAAAAAAAATCATCTATTATTTTTCACTTTATGTTTCTGTGTGGGAGCAAACTGTTGAAATCCTTACTTAACGTATACTAAGCTGATCTTCTGTATATTAAGATAATCGAAAATGAATCTTGATGTGAATGGAAGGGGAGAGGGAGTGAGAAAGGGGAGGGTTGTGGGTGGGAGGGACGGTATGGGGGGGAAGCCATTGTAATCCATAAGCCGTACTTTGGAAATTTATATTCATTAAATAAAAGTTAAAAAAAAAAGTGAAAATGAAAAAAGAACTTAGAAAGGAAGCAAGCAGCACTTCTCTTTCTCTTATTTTTTGATTCAGTTTTGACTTTTGGAACCATGTTGTTTTGCGCACTCAAGAAAAATTAATTTGCAAATATCAACAAAGTTGAGTAAAACCTCTAAAACACCAAAACAAATTAATCAAACTATTTTTTTATTTTGAATAATTCAACCTTGATTGAAAGAGAAGAAAAAGAAACTAACTTTAAAATACATATAGGATTGGAGAAAAACATTGCATTCTAGGTTTGTGTTTTTACAGTGGTATAAGTTAACAACACAAACAACTTTTCATAAGTTCCAGAATGAAACAAATTAGTAAGTACACATATATTATAAATGTCTGGACAAATTGGCTCAAAATAAAAGATAAAAATGTGTGTGAGTGTGTGTGCATGTATGAACGTATATGGTTTAAATTCCTCAGTCAGAAGATATAGGTTGGTTGAATGGATAAAAAGGCAAGACAGCAATATGCTGCATACAAGAAATTCACTTCACAAGTAAAGATACACATAGATTCAAAGTGGAGGGCTGGAAAAAGATATACCAGACAAATGGAAACCCAAAGCAAGCAGCAGTAGCTATAGTCCTTTTGGATAAAACAGACTTTAAATCAAAAACTGTAAAAGAGACAAAGAAGGACATCATAATCTGATAAAAGGATTGATTAAACAAGATATAACAATCATAATATATACCCAACACAGGATCACTCAAATATACACAGTAAATGCTATTATACCCAAAGGGAGACATAGACTTCAATATAGTAATAGTGAGAAAATTCAGCACATCACTGTCATCAATGGATGGGTCATCCAGACAGAAAATCAACAAAGAAACGACAAGATGAGCATACTACCGAGCAAATGGACTTAACAAATATTTATTGAACATTGAGCACAAAACAACAGAATACACATTTTTCTCATTAGAACATGGAACGTTATGTTGGAGAGATCACGTATAAGCCACATATCAAATCTCAGTAAATTTCAAATGACTGAAATCATACTATGTATCTTCTCAGACCACAAAGGGATACAATTAGATAGCAACAAGAAGAGCAATAGCACATTTACAAATACAACAAGATGCTGCTAAAGGCCAATGGGTAGTTGCAGAAGTAAAAAGAAAATAAAAACTTTATTTAATTAAATGGAAATGAAAATATAACACATCAAAATTTGGGGATACAACAAAAGCAGGTTCAGAAGGATGTTCATAGCAGTAATGGCTTACATTTAAAAATAGCAAGATCTCAAATAAATGATCTAATGATGCATCTCAAGGACTTAAAAATATCACAGCAAACTCAAAATTAGCAGGAGGTGAGAAATTATAAGGGTCAGCATAGAAATAAATGAAATTAAAATTACATATATATGTGTATATGTGTGTGTGCATGTGTGTGTATGTGTGTGTATATATAATCAACAAAACAAAAAACAGGGTTTTCTTGAGGAAAATTAGACAAATTGAATCAGAACAATAAAGAAAAAAGAAAAAACTCAAATAAATAAAATCACTGATGAACAAGGAGATTTTGCCACTGAAATACAAGAGATCGTAAGAAACTACTATGAACAACTATATGCTAACAAACTGGGAAAACCTTTAAAAATTTATAAATGCCTGGATGCATATAGCCTACCAAGATTAAACCAAGAATATATAGAATATCTAAACAGACCCATAACAAGCAATAAGTATGAAGCAGCAATTAAGAGATCTAAGCAAATAGAAATTAAAAATAAGAACTTCATTGCCCCTGTCAAAAATAGGGAGACAACACCACTCCCTTTTTTTTACAACACTTGCAATTGTAAACTTTCTCTGTCTGACACGTATATACAACATTTTAAAGCCTATATAAGCCTCTAGCAAGCTTTAGGTCCAGGGATGTCCTTCTCAAAAACCCACAAGCCACCTCAACAGCCATCACTTGTCTCCCAGTTTCTTCAGGCGGATAGGAGCCTAACAAGAGCAAGACCCTGACTCCAGGCTGCAAATGGATTCTATCTTCTGGGCTCTAAGTGATGTTTCTTTCTGTCTAGTTGGAGCAGATTGCCGGTGATTGGCATCAAAAAAGCTTATTCAACAATACATTTTATTTCTCTTCTATTTTGTGGAGAGGTATTCTGTGCGGGGAAGCAATATATACAAAAGCATTGCAAGAATGTGTACATACACCCAGCATTCAGAGAAATGACGAGACAGAGAGAAGAGAGGAGGAAAAGCAAGTGTGGTGCTAACATTTGGAGAACTTGAACAAAAGTTAAAGAGCAATTCCGTGTTCTATTGTTTTAGTTCTTTAGTAAGTCTAAAATTACGTCAAAAGGAAAAAGAAAGAAAAACGGAATCAAGTGGAGAAAATAGTGCAAGGCAGAGGAAAAACACTTAGCATGAAACTCCATCTCAGGTTAATTTATTTGGGAAATCCAGACCGTGGCACCTTTTACAGAGACTTGATCTGGCAGTTACCACTAATGAGATCCCACTCCTGGTCTCTATATAACAAATGTAGCCATCTTGTTACTTGAGGACAATTATTACAACTTGTCAAAATTATACAATCCTTAGCTCCCCGAACTATAACAGAAAAGTTACACCAATCTTGTGACAACTCAAGATGGAATTAACTTTCTGCAAATGACTCTGAAGTTTTCTTATTTGATTTACAAATTCGGAAATAATGCATTGTGCAATGCATGTTTTAGCAAATTCAAAGAGATTTTTTATTTGAAATGAAAAACTTCTGTCATACTTCACATAATACACAATAAAATTATATATGTAATTAAATGAATCAATGAAACAGAGCAAGTTTTAGTCTTGCAAATTATTTGAAAGGGAAATGTCACAGTAGAAATAAAAAGATGCAAATAACTACACCGTATCTATTAGGAATACTTATTTTGATATCTACAAATATGATGGCTCTAAAAGTTCATTTTCCAGGGTTATGACTGGTAATTATTCATGGGTGGACAATCTCTTAAATGATGTGTATTCTTCACCAGCTATGATAGTGTTAGGCATTTTTTTTTTTGCTAAAATAATGAATTTCATAGTTCAAACCAGATTTATTCACTTAAAGTATGGGGGACCCAACATTTTGGGTGTCAGATCTACAACTTGTGGCCAGCGCTGTGACACAACGGGTTAAGCAGCCACCTGGGATGCCAACACTCCACATGGGCTCCAATTTGAGTCCCAGCTGTTCCACTCCCAAACCAGCTCCCTGCTAATGGCCTGGGAAAGCAGCAGAAGATAACCCAGGTGTTTAGGTCCCTGACACCCACGTGGGAGACCTGATGAAGCTCCCAGCTTCCAGCCTCAGCCTGGTCCAGCCCTGGCCACTGCGTGAACCAGCACATGGAAAATTTCTCGCATTCTGTCTCTCCCCTCTTTGTGTATTTCTGACTTTCAAATACACAACAATATCTTTTTTTTTTTTTTTTTACAACAAAGCACCTTGGGGATGGTGCTGTGGGGTAGCCAGAAAAGTCACCATCTGTGGTACCGGAATCACATGTGGGTGTGGGTTCAAGTCACAGCTGCCCCATTGCTTATCCAGCTCCCTCCTGGTGCACCTGGAAAGCAGTGGCACATGGCAAATTATAGGGCCCCTGATCCCACATGGGAGACTCAGAACAAGCTGCTGGCTCCTGGCTTTGGGCTTGCGCAGCTCGGCCTTTGTGGAAATATGAGGAATGAACTAGTATATGGAAATGCTCGCTCTCTCCCTCCCTCTCTCTTTCTCTCTGTCTCTCTCTTTGTCTTTCCCGCTCTCTCTCTGAAACTCTGCCTTATAAATAAGTAAAAAATCTTTTTGAAAAAGCTACACCTTGTACTATCTTGCTTCTTGAACTATTATCCTTTGACAGGTCTTCAAGTATTATAACACTAGTTCATTACTTGCACTGGCAAAAATATTCTAAAAGTATACAATGATTATAAAGTAATAGTTCTAAGAATCTGCTACATGTCATACACTGTTACACACTTATATTTTTACTTAATTTCTTATAAAAACTTGAGACTTATTATCTCCAATTTCAGAATAATCTACGGAGAATCAGAAATATTTAAGCTTTCTAAGAACACACAGATAACAAATAAGTTGCTAAAATATTAATCTAGGCCTGTTTTATTTCCTGGAAAAAAATTACCCAAAAAATACCTTGACCTGGATACATGATCTGACTCAACCAACACAGAACTTGATTTGAGGACCAACCTTTTCAAAGATATGTCGTAACTGTAGTTATTCTAGATGTATAAAAATTAATTGGCTACCTTCTATTCACTGGTGATTATTAAGTTCTGGATTCCTAGATGCGTGGTTTATGCACTTTAACTTAAGCAATCACCAAGGCCACTAGAGGGGAAATTGGTATGTTCTCAATCTTCTGGACTGGGATTGATGCTCTAAACATTGAGACACCAATTGACCACTCCATACAGACTTTAAATGCTGGCAAAAGCCCAAATCACAATTACAGTATTTTAGTTGATTTAGATAAACTACTAAAGTTTCCCGAGAAGTATAAGCTAATTAATAAGTGAGTCTTTTTCATTTGTTCTCGACTGCACAAAGTGCCTGAGTTCCACTCTAAGCAATTGTAATACAATTTATCTGAGGTGTTCCTAAGGCTTCAACATTTATAAAGCTCTTCAGGTGACTATAGGGTACAGAGTACACAGTCAAATTGAGAAGTTTCTGTACGGCAAAAGAAACAGTCAATAAAGTAAAGAGGCAAATGACAGAATGGGAAAAAAATATTTGCAAACTATGCAACAGATAAAGGATTAATAACCAGAATCTAGAAAGAAATCAAGAAACTCCACAACATCAAAACAAACAACCCACTTAAGAGATGGGCCAAGGACTTAAATAGACATTTTTCAAGAGGAAATCCAAATGGCCAACAGACACATGAAAAAATGTTCAAGATCACTAGCAATCAGGGAAATGCAAATCAAAACCACAATGAGGTTTCACCTCACCCGGGTTAGAATGGCTCACATTCAGAAATCTACCAACAATAGATGCTGGAGAGGATGTGGGGAAAAAGGGATGGACACTAACCCACTGTTGGTGGGAATGCAGACTGGTAAAGCCACTATGGAAGTAAGTCTGGAGATTCCTCAGAAACCTGAATATAACCCAGCCACCCCACTCCTTGGGATTTACCCAAAGAAAATTAAATTGGCAAACAAAAAAGCTGTCTGCACCTTAATGTTTATTACAGTTCAATTGACAATAGCTAAGACCTGGAATCAACCAAAATGCCCATCAACAGTAGACTGGATAAAGAAATTATGGGACATGTACTCTTTAGAATACTATACAGCAGTCAAAAACAACAAAATCCGGTCATTTGCAACAAAATGGAGGAATCTGGAAAACATCATGCGGAGTGAATTAAGCCAGTCCGAGAGGGACAAATATCATATGTTCTCCCTGATCAGTGACAACTAACCAAGCACCAAAAAGGAAACCTGTTGAAGTGAATGGGACACTATGAGAAACAGTGACTTGATCGGCCCTTGTCCTGACTGTTGATGTACAACTTAATACTTTATCCCTTTTAGTATTTTTTTTTGTTCTACTTAATACTATTGGTTGAACTCTGTAATTAATACACAATTATTCTTAGGTGTTTAAATTTAACTGAAAAGTGATCTCTGTTAAACATAAGAGTGAGAATAAGAGAGGGAGGAGATGTACAATTTGGGACATGCTCAATCGGACTTGCCCCAAATGATAGAGTTAGAAATGTGCCAGGGGATTCCAATTCAATCCCTTCAAGGTGGCATGTACCAATGCCATCTCACTAGTCCAAATGATCAATTTCAGTTCACAATTGATCATGCTGACAGGTCTAAGAGTCAAAGGGATCACATAAATAAGAATAGTGTCTGCGAATACTAACTAATAGAATCAAAAAGGGAGAGAACGATCCAACATGGGAAGTGGGATACACAGCAGACTCATAGAATGGCAGATGTCCTCAACAGCACTCTGGCCTCAGAATCAGCCCTTAAAGCATTTGTATCTGGCTCAAGAGCCCATGGAAGTATTTTAGGCGTGGAAAGCTAAGACACTCTGGGGAAAAAAAAAAAAAAAAAAAAAAAAAAAAAAAAAAAAAAAAAAAAAACACCTAAATGGAAGATCTCTGCGAGTGAGATCCCAGTAGAAAGAACAGGCCATCAAAGGAGGTACCTTTCTCTGAAGGGAGGAGAGAACTTCCACTTTGACTATGACCCTGACAGAATAAGATCAAAGTTTGCGAACTCAAAAGGCTTCCATAGCCTTGGCAACTCATGACAAGAGCCTAGAGAGATTACTCACACCATAAACAAGAGTGTCAATTTGTTAAGTCAACAACAGGAGTCACTGTGCACTTACTCCTCATGTAGGATCTCTGTCCTTAATGTGTTGTTCAATGTGCATTAATGCTATAAATAGTACTGAAACAGTATTTTACACTTTATGTTCTGTGTGGGTGCAAACTGTTGAAATCTTTACTTAATGTATGCTAAATTGATCTTCTGTATATAAAGATAATTGAAAATGAATCTTGATGTGAATGGAATGGGAGAGGGAGCGGGAGATGGGAGGGTTGCAGGTAGGAGGGAAGTTATGCAGGGGGAAAAGCCATTGTAATCCATAAACTGTACTTTGGAAATTTATATTTACTAAATAAAAGTTAAAAATATTGCAGAAACTAAACGTTCCATGAGTTATTTTTCCCTAACTGAAACAGGGAACACAGCAGCATCCTTTGAGTTTTAAACAGATAAGGACTATAAATACTTACAAGATGTCTAACCCTTAATTAGTACTAATTATTACATAGCATTTTAGGTATTGCCACTGTTATGAAACGCAAGTAGAACACTACAAAAACTCAGCACATCTGTTTTCTATTATGGCTTAACCAATAATCAGACTCAGTCATTCAAACAAACAAACAAAAAAAAGTATTATCTTGCAGTCCTGTTGTCTGAGGCCCAGCACAGTTAACAAAGGGCCAAAATCAAGATGTTAGCCTCTGCATGCCTTTCTGCAGGCTCTAGGATCTGGTTCTTTGTTCATTTGGCCCACTGGAAGAATTCAGTTTCTTGTAATTGCAGCACAGATGCTGCCAGTTGCTCGCTGGCTGTTAGCTGAGGGCTGTTTCCAGCACTAGAAGTCACTCGCATTCTTGCATTAGGTTCTCCTCCACCTTCAAAACCAGCAATGGTGGGTTGAATCTCTCTCACAATTCAAATCAGTGTTCCTTCTTCTATTATCCCACATCTCTGACTCACCCTTTCTCTACCAGGTCCCACTTTTTTTTTTTTTTTATGGATTTTCTTTTTTTTATTATTTATTTTTTTAATTTTTTGACAGGCAGAGTGGACAGTGAGAGAGAGGGACAGAGAGAAAGGTCTTCCTTTGCCATTGGTTCACCCTCCAATGGCCGCCGCGGCCGGCGCGCTGCGGCCGGCACACCGCGATGATCCGATGGCAGGAGCCAGGTGCTTCTCCTGGTCTCCCATGGGGTGCAGGGCCCAAGGACTTGGGCCATCCTCCACTGCACTCTCTGGCCACAGCAGAGAGCTGGCCTGGAAGAGGGGCAACGGGGACAGAATCCGGTGCCCCGACCGGGACTAGAACCCGGTGTGCCGGCGCCGCAAGGCGGAGGATTAGCCTAGTGAGCTGCGGCGCCAGCCTACCAGGTCCCACTTTTAAGAACACAAGATTAGATAGGGGCCCCCATCTAATTCAGGATAACCCCCCTTGAGGTTCTTAATCTTGATCACATCTTCAAAATAGCTTTTGCCTCATAAGATACCAAAGTCAGATTCCAGGCATTAGGAGATAGACAATGTTAGAACCACTATTTTTCCTACTCCATCCTACATGATATGAATCATAGGGAATGAGGATCTGGACCAGGATGATTCTGAAAGGAAGGCTTTGGTGTAGCAAGAATATAGCAGACAAACTGGAAAGAGAAAAGGGTGCAGTCTAGCTTGTAGACCAAGGGAAAAAATAGACACTCCAGAAATGAATGTACACATCTGCAATCAAATTATCTTTGACAAAGTTGCTTAATTCAATCCTGGGGCAAGGACAGTCTCTTCAACAAATGCTGCAGGGAAAACTGGATCTCTGCATGCAGAAGTAAGGCATAAGACCCCTACATTACACCTTACACAAAAATCCACTCAGAATGGATCAACGACCTATGTCTATGACCTGATACCATCAAATTACTAGAGAACATTGGGGAAACTCTGCAAGAAATTAGCCTAGGAAAAGACTTCTTTGAAAAAAACCAAAAGCACAGGAAAAATACAAGCAAAAATTGACAAATAGGATTCCATCAAGCTGAGAAGCTTTTGCACCGCAAAGGAAACACTCAGCGAAGTGAATAGGCAACCGACAGAATGGGAGAACATACCTGCAAACTATGAAACTGAGAAAGGATTAATATCCAGAATCAATAAAGAGCTCAAGAAGCTGAACAACAAAACAAAAATCTAGTTAAGAAATGGACAAAGGGCTTCAACAGGCATTCTTCAAAAGAGGAAATTCAAATGGCCAAGAGACACATGAAAAATCGCTCAGGACCACTAGCCATCTGGGAAAAGCAAATCAAAACCACAATGAGGTTTCACCTCATCTCTGTTAGAATGGCTTTCATACAGAAACTAACAAAAACAAATGCTGTAGAGGATGTGGGGGGAAAGGTACCCTAATCCACTGTGGGTGGGAATGTAAACTGGTGCAGCCACTGTGGAAGACACTATGGAGATACCTCAGAAATCCATATCTATCATATAATCCAGTCACCCCATTACTGGGAATTTACCCAACGGAAATGAAATCAGCAAATAAAAGTTATCTGCACCCCACATTTATTTATACATATATATGTATATAATATGCACACATGCACACACACACATACACACTGAGTATTACTCAGCTGTAAAAAATAAAATGAAACTCTGTCTTTTGCAACAATATGAATGCAACTGTAAACCATTATACTTAGTGAAATAAACCAGTCTCCAAAAGATAAATAGACACATATCATGTTTTCCCTGATCTGGGGTACCTAATAGAGCACCTAAAATTCAATGTATTACTGTGAAAGTGGCATTTTAAGAGTTGATGGTTGTTTAAAGCCCTTGTCTCTATTGTTGAGGAACAGTGTTTTTTTCTCCACACTATTTGTTGAACTCTTTACTTATTGAAGGGTTAACCTTATGAGCATAAAGTAAACTGAAAACAGAGCTTTGTAAAAATTAAGAGTGGGAATAAGACAGGGAGGAGAAAGAAGAGTGGGAGTTTGGGTGGGAGGAAGGGTAAGGAAGGAAGTATCACTATGTTCCTAAATGTTTATATATTAAATATATAAAATTGGTATACCTTAAATAAATTTTTAAAAAATTTTTTAAAAAGTAGCATTTCTGACTTTAAACAGTTCATATCCTATTATTCTAAAATTATCAAACTAAATTCTGCAAGCAGTTACCAGCAAAATGTACTATCAGTGCAAAAAAATTAAGTACTTGCATCTTCAAGTTTAAGACTCCAGACCTTTAGTGATATAATATCTCTAATGCATGTCAAATATCAGAATCACTATAACAAGAAACAGGGAGATAGACTGTCATTGTTATAGTCATCTGTAGAGTACTGAATTATCCTCAATGTCAAGGTTATGTCTACAATTAAAGGTGCAATTAGAGAAAATATTTTAATTTGAAGAGGCCACCTTCATTAGTCCATTATTCCAATGGCTAAGAAAATGACTTCATTTTAAACCTAAAATAAAAATTACTTCGAAGTCTGCAAAAATTCTAAGACTTTCTTTTCAAATCTATTGACTAAGTCTTATTTTTACGAGATTGCATGAAAGCAGAAGCAAGCATATTGTCATACTCTCAATGACTCATTTCAACATTCTAACGGGAATTACTGCTTTTATAAAGCATCTTCTACCTTTCTATTAAAATTTGTTAAGTTCAAACACTAGGACTTAATTAAGCTATTTTTGAATTTTCTAATACAATAAGGTCTAATGGCTTAACATAATTAGGCAAATATAACATTTAGCAATCATAATGTATTTTTTCCCAAAGAAACTACTAATTTTCAATCTTTAACTTCTGGAGGAGAAAGAAACTTTCGCATTCATAACTTTTACCATGTAACATCTTTCATCACATAATTAAAATCTTTGCATTTGTTACCAGTAAATTGCCTGACAGAGCCCAACTTTGTTCCCCATGATAACGATAAATTATAAGAAAGCATTTAAAACTTGCAAAAATTTTAAATAGCCCCTATGGAGACTTGAAAGGGGGGTGAGTTGGGAATGAATAAAATGATTTCCAATCAGAGAAGACACAGCTAAAATTACAACTCCTATATTTGTAGGAAAGTCAATACACATGAAGACGTTTTCCCCCAAAGCAATAGTTCAACAGCACAACAACATGATGAAAACAAGATGATAAATGCAAGTTATGTTTATGAAGATAAAAAAAAGAAAGCAGTACTCATCCTGTTGAAGTAAGAATCAAGGTGGTCTAGGATGGCTCCAGATATCAGGCATGAGGATTTGGAAATTATGTTGATAGCAATATTCTTCTGGGATACAGAAAACTCAAGTCAAGATAAGAATGTGGTAAAATAGATTAAACAATGAACTTAGCTTTTAGGAATCAAGGTACCTGACAGATAATCAAGTAGAAAGTCTACCTATAATCTTCCATGTAAATCTAAAGTTCTAGAAAATGGATTCTGGAGTTATTAGTTATTAAATGATACTTAGAGTTCTATGGTGAACTAACTTGGAAAGTATACAGCAATAAAAGATTATGGATAATTAAGTACTTCTGACTAACAACAATTTGCAGGCTAAGAAACTTTCAAAGAAAGAAACTAAAAAGTAACTCCAGCAAATTTAGAGGGGAAATTAGGAATGACTTGGTGTTTAAAAAAAAAAGAGTGAGTTTCTGGGATGGGGCTGTGGTGTAGCAGGTTAAAACCTCAGCCTGTGGCACTGGCATCCCTTATGGGTGCTGGTTCAAGTCCCAGCTGCTCCATTTCTGATCCAGCTCCCTGCTGATGTGCCTGAGATAGCAGCAGAGGATGGCCCAAGTCACTGGACCCCTGTACCCACATTGGGGAGACCCAGAGGAAGCTCCTGGCTCCTGTCTTTGGTGATCCCCATTTTTACCTTTTGGGGGTTGAACCAGAAGATGGAAGACCCCTCCCTCCTCTCTCTCTGTGTTTACCTCTACCTGTAACTCTTTCAAATAAATAGATCTTTTTTTTTTTTTTTTGAAGGAGTTGCAAAACAGAAGGAATTGTTAACAGTATCAAGTACAGTCCTGTGCTTTTTATGAAGGCAAACAAAGAGAGAGACAGAGTACAATGAATTTAGAAACTAGAATTTCATGGGTAACATTGGGAGATCAGATTCAGTGGTTATTACAGATGGAGGTCAGCTTCTATAAAACCTAATGAGACAAAAAAAGTATAGACTAGATTTCTGTTTTGATGTGTGTGTTAAACAAACAAACAAGAACACCTTGGCCATGAAAGAAGTAACTACAATGGATGAATGAATTGAACACCATAATTTTTCATTTGAAGAGAATTAGGATTGTTTTATCCTGAAAGCAAAGGGCCATTGAAGAAATACAAAGAATATGTAGATAAACTACTAGAGCAAGGTTCTTAGGGAATTGAG
Source organism: Oryctolagus cuniculus (assembly GCF_964237555.1). Taxonomy (NCBI): domain Eukaryota; kingdom Metazoa; phylum Chordata; class Mammalia; order Lagomorpha; family Leporidae; genus Oryctolagus; species Oryctolagus cuniculus. The sequence continues at coordinate 27,270,469 of NC_091443.1, read as the reverse complement.
TCAGCATGAAATGTTGAGGAGAAATGGAACTCAGTCCTCCTGAGTACAAGGAGCCCTCTGCCAACTGAAGAGGTGGTGAACGAAGTGAGCACAGGCCTAGAAGGAGACAGAAATCGAGGGCAGGGCTCAAGGGGTTGTTCTTTCATGATCTCAGATTTCTACTCAGAACAAGACAATGCAGCAGGGTGGAATCTTTCAAAAGAGTACAGCAAGTCTGGAAAGCTTTGAAGGGAAAGTAAGAGTTGGTAAACAGCATGAAATTATCTCTCAGAAATTCTAAATGGCCAGGATTGGCTGAACACTATAAATTTTTGATGGAACCAACTGTGGTTTCTATCCTTGCTTAACAATCCTTTTGTAAGCATAAAAATCAAGGATCACCAGCTTGATTCAGTTTGGAGTTTTTCCTTGTAGCTGGCAGAAAATACACCCAACAAAATCCAAGATACTATTATAATTATTTTTCCATATTAAAGTGCTATATTAGTCACATAGAAGAAGAGATGGTAGACTGAAAGAAAATGGAAGGACTTAAGAAAACCAGAGATCAGCGCGGTGGCCATTAGAGGGTGAACCAACGGCAAAGGAAGACCTTTCTCTCTGTCTCTCTCTCTCACTGTCCACTCTGCCTGTCAAATAAATAAATAAATAAATAAATAAAATAAAAAATAAAAAAAGAAAACCAGAAAATTCCATTGTCTAGAAGAATATGTTCCTTGTAGAAAGCAGTAAACAGAATGATAGTCTCGGGAAAAAACACCACAATGGCAGTTTTACATGGAGGAAGAGGGATTGTACGAGACGTTGACAAGATCTGATATTTGCCTACAGGAATTGTTCTTGAATTTGAGCTTGTCCTTGTCAACTGCTTCCCTCTTTCTCCTGACCAACAATCAGTGCTCAAGAAGAAAATCTCCTTAATCAATTATTCTCCCTAGGGTCTCAGGTTTCATCAACTTTGTTCTATCCCTTCACTTACTCAAGCTTTTCATCCACTGTACAGTGATACCATCTCTCCAAATTCCCTACGTTTCATTACATTGTTCTTAGAATATTACCTCTTCTGTGCTTTCTTCGAAAGACAAGATTTCTATAGATATTCTAACACTGTCCTTCAATTTGCATCTGTCTTTCCTCAGGTATCCTCATCTCCTATTGCTATTTCAGAGCAAGTTTATCTCCTTTATAACAATACTGACCCACTGGAAACTCACCTATTTCCCTTGTATTTATATCTTATTTGCATAAGCTAACATATCCATACTTTTCCGTAATATTCACTGACCATCTCTTAAAATTCTGACAGAATTTCAGTCTATGTTCATGATGCTTCTAATTCCCTAAAATGTATGCACTTGACCTTTTCCCCTTATTCTTTTTGTTCATCAACTAAATATCAATTTGAAATACTGGAATTTTAGGATTCAGTTATGATTAGGTTCTTCTGCACCTACAACTCTCACATATCCTTACTATATTCCCACTGGATTTTTCACTTCACCCCCTCTTCCCATCACCTCACTTAAAATTTTCATTTTTGTTTAGTCAGAAATTCATGGCAAAGTATCTCTGAACACAGCAGCAATCGTTTCTTTATTGTGTCTTTCTTTCTAGTTCTCCCACCACTCTTTGAACCAAGAAAAGTCAAAATATCTTTCTGTTTCCTTGTTCTAGTACTGAGGAGAAAAGCTAGTGTGGGGACTGGGAGGCTTGACAATTACATCTTTCATAAATTCATTTACTTAATCTCAGCTGTATCCTTAATGCCGATTAGAAACTAGGTTATTTACACCAACTGTGCAAACATTTCAATTCTCACAATAACTGTCTCCAATCTTTACTAATCTCTTTATTTCATAAGAATAATCCTTATTTATAATCGCAATACCATCATTCTAGGACATTGTAACTTTTCCAGGACTATTGAAATTTCATCCAAGCTAGTCTCTAGGCAAATGATCTGCTCCTGTTCCAATTGTTCTTCTAGCTCCTATCAAATTATTATTTCTTGAAATGGGTCTGATTGATTATGACAGTTTAAAATTCTAATGAGTCTATATGCTTTTAGGACAAACTTCAAACATTTTAATAGTGAAAACAAAAACTTAAAAATCCTTAATAAGCTGGTTTCAACCTAAATTGTTGAACCCATTACTCCATTATTGACTTATATTCTATTTCCTCCCTCTGGAATTACATTTCCTTATTCTTAGTGAGATGGAGTATCATTCATTTTATTATTAAATAAAAACATCAAATTCTCTATAAATTCTTCCTACTTTAGCATCCCCATGGCTCTATTAACAAAATATGATTTGGGGATTTATCATGTATTACTGTGATCTCTGAAGGAAGATATTCTGTCTTGTTCATCTTCCCTACAATGTACAATGAACGCACCTAGAACTGAACTACCTTCAGAACATTCTTCTGCCTAAGAACACTGAGGAATTCCGTGAACTAATAGGGACACTACTGAACCAGAAGGATTAATCAAATCTGTTCTTTCCCATGCCCAAATTTCAGAGATCTGCTAGTCTTCAAGTATTCCCCAAGGCGTGAGGAAGTAGAAGGAGGAAACTTTCTCCATACAAGATATAGATCTTAATGAAAAAGAAAGTTGCATGCCATAAGTGCAGATTGGCAAAAATTTTAAAAATTAAACCTACCAAGTGATGTCATTCTGCTATATATACATATATATATGCATATATAGAATATACATAATTCAAAAAAGTGCATTAAATATTCACATTTGGAATGTTTATGGAAAATATATTTTATGTATACTATGGGAGAATATCTTATTTATCTATTTATCTTTAATTATTTCAAAGGCAGAGAGAGACCTTTGATCCAATGGTTTACTCCCTGAATGTCTGCAACAGGTGGGGCTGGATCACAAAATAGCTAGGAATCTGAAACTGAGTCCAGGTCTCCCACAAAGGTGGCAGGGAGCAAAGTCCTTCATCATGCTCAGCCTCCCAGGGTGCATGTTAGCAGGAAATTGGAAGTGAAAGCAGAGCCTGATCAAACCAAGATAGTCCAGTATGTGATATGGGCGATCTAGGCAGCACCTTAACCATTAAGCCAAATGCCTTCCCCCAGAGAGAGATATTAAACAATGCATATTAATCGGTCAAAGGAGAGAACAAGTCTTCCTGGGTAGGTATGGAAAGTCAAAGAGGACTCAATTTTCTCTTGCATACATTATTTTACCATGCTTTACTTTTAAGCTGAGTCTTGGCAGGGAATCTTGCTATACTTAGGAATCAAGTGCTTCATCCATACAAGAAAGAATAAAAAGAAATTATTCTATGGTGTAGTTATGGCACATTCTCAAGAGAATGGTATTGACAGTTCTAGAATCACAATTAAAGCAGCTCCCAGAAGACTATTACATATACACAGCCTGACAGAGAATCCACAATACCATCTTTCCTGTCTCACACCCAAAAATGCATCATACAAGAACTATCTCATTTGAGTATTTTCAGAAATGGAGACTGTTCTTATGTTATATATTTTTTATTTTTCTAGTGGCAATAGCTCATAACATAATGAAGATGTATGCCCTTAGGTTGACCACCTCAATAATCTATCATTGCTTCTTAACATCTGTCATCTATATGTTGAGGAGAGGCTTGTAACATTAAGAAAAATTGTACTAATGTTTGAATAATGTTAGCACATCTAATACATTTAAATTTTAAATTTTTAGGATTTATATTTTATAATATATTCATATATACATAAAAATTTAATGAGTCATTTATAATATCGCTTGGTTTGGGAAAGACATCAAAGAAGAAAGCAGAAGCTAACCTTCCAGCTTCTTTCCCAGAAGTGACAACAACTAAAATCTCCTGCAAACAAATCAACAACTCTGTGCAGGAAAAACAATTGCAGATAAAAAGAATGGAAGTACAAGCAATTGCAAGATGAATACACACTGAAGTCTCCTAACCACTTAAAGCAGCAATGTCAACATATCACAGTGGGGCTTGCAGCATATATGAAAGCAAATATAGTAACCAAAAAAAAAAAAAAAAGCCAGAGGAATCAAGTACAAATATAAATGTTTTGCGTCTCTTATGTTGTACTAGAACTGGTAGGATGTCTAATGTAAGATGTATGGTAGTAAGTTGTCGCTCCCCCTCTTCGTGGAGGAACGACACAGGACCCTGCGCTGTTCTTCTGTCTGCTCGGCCCTCCCCGGGTTTGCTGCTGGTTCTTCCCGGGTTGGCTACTATCCCTTCCACCTCCGTGGAAGGGCAATTCCCCCTGGCCACATTCCCCACTTCCGCAGGGGAGCGGCACACCGCCGGCCGGCTCTCTCGGGGGCTGCACAGGTGTTCCTTCAGCTAGATGTTCCCCTTAGATGTTCCTGGTGCATGCCGTCTCTCTCCTCCTTTATAGTCCTCCTCTGCCAATCCCAACTCGGCTGCCCACACGCCGAGTACGCTGCTCTCCTCCAATCAAGAGCAAGTCCTACAGTTTATTGGTTGAACTGGAGGCAGCTGTGCAGAAGCTGTTTACTTCTCTCCCAGCGCCATATTGTGGGAGAGCAGATGCATAGAATAAGTCTTAATTCCAGTAACTCAGTCTAGTCCGGGTTGCTCCCCACAGTAAGTTGTAGATGTTTTTTGTAATTTCTTAAGTTCTCAGGAAAGGAATGATAATCAAACCAATGCTAAGTCAGATAATAGAAGAGAAACATTGAAATGAAAAAATACATACAATGAAATATAAAAAAATATGAAAGTAAAAGATGTCACAAATAGAAAAAAAAAGCGAGATGCTACACATCAATTCATACACACACACAAATACAACACTACACACACAAATACAACACTACACACAAATACAACACTGGTACTCAAGCAAAAACAAAGCTTCACTGACTATATTTGTGTACATTATTATATTTTAATTATTAGCATATAATAGTAATATAACTCAAAAGTAGATACTAAGATAAGAACAACAGAACAAATAAGCCAGGACAGTTCTTATGACAGGTAATCAATTTTACAGAAATATATACTATTACCAATCTGATATAAAACTCTAAACTCTAAAACATATATATCAAAAAGTAACAGAATCAGCCGGCGCCATGGCTCACTAAGCTAATCCTCCGCCTGCAGCGCCGGGACCCAGGGTTCTAGTCCCAGTTGGGGCGCCGGTTCTGTCCCCAGTTGCTCCTCTTCCAGGCCAGCTTTCTGCTGTGGCCCAGGAAGGCTGTGGAGGATGGTCCAGGTCCTTGGACCCTGCACCCACATTAGAGACCAGGAGGAAGCACCTGGCTCCTGGCTTCGGATTGGCGCAGTGCACCAGCCGTAGCGGCCATTTGGGAGGTGAACCAACTGAAGGAAGACTTTTCTCTCTGTCTCTCTCTCTCACTGTCTAACTCTACCTGTCAAAATGATAGAAATAAAATGAGAAATCAATAGATCCACAATATGAATTGAAGATTTTAAAACCCTTCTTTCAGTAACTTACGGAAAAAGAAGACTGTTGTGCAACATAATATGAACCAGCTTGACTTAATAGATATAGAGAAAATTGTATCCAAAAAATACAAAATATGTATTCATTTAAAGGGCACATAGAATATTTACCAAATTATCCTAGACTGTGAATCATGCCTTAACATATTTCAAAGTGGAAAAGGGAACACATGCCTGCTATCCAGATAAATCTAATCAAACATTCTCACCAGCTGTGCAAAAATAAAATAAAGTATCTTACTTGTTAGTACTGGGATCCATACAGGCAGCTCAGGGTAAGAATATGAGAGATGGCAAGTCTGAAGACACTTTCCCAAAAGCAGGGTAGAGGCCAAGCATCTTTAGAAGATACTGCTTAGATCCTCTGTGGAAACAAAACTATCACTTCCACCTTGCTGCAGCACGAGGATGATCATCTAGTAGCCAGCTGGGTCTTCTAAGACGACACTTCCCATCAGGATGTTCACTTTGTCGTAAGAAATCAAATGGCAAGACTGAGAACTTTGCCTAGTTAGTATTTCATGACATAAAAGATACAGATCAACAGAGTAGAAATCCAGGCTGAATTGCAGTTGCCTACAGTTTGAAGACTGAAATCAATACTGCTCCAACCTGAGACAATAACCTGGAAAACTGAGCTCCCGTCGCAGTGCTGAGAGGACTCTGAGAGGATTTCCAGTTCTCACTTCTGGACAAACTCAGGGTTCCCTGGGGAAAGTAATCAGCAGAGGACCCAGTGCATGGATCACGTGTGCCTGGCTGTCTCAGAAGTTGTGGGGCGGGGTCTGAACAAAACAGGAAGCTGACACAATTAACAAAATCACTCTGCGCCATTCTTACAAACTGAGCCGGAGAGGCACTGGTTTTTAAAATTAGAGGGTTCAGATGTTTCAAGACAAGTGAAACATGAAAAAAAATATCCTTATGTTCAACCAGGCATAATAAACATCACAATTAGTAGCAGCATGTTAAATTATCCTTAATCATTAAAAATTAACTCATATTATTCATTCTTTCCATTTTCTATCTTTCAAATTACTTCAACTTTAATTAGCACCAATAGTATTTTCTCTTAATCACATTCATAAAAGTGAAAATTATCTCTAAAAGACTCCATTACACTGGGTTCTCTTAAATCCCCAATCATACTTCAGTTGTTACACAAATATTAACTTGACTAATAAACATTAGATAATACCTATTCTACTCTTTATTTTAGAGGACTTTATAGGGTTTCCTGGTATTGGTATTATTTCCATGTTAGCCTGAATTTACATTTCAATAACCTGGAAACTTAAGTGCTTATTTCTGTTTCTCTTTATAGATTTGATGCCCCCACCTAGATGTGGTAGATAAATTGAATGTTTTTAGCTATGCGCATGCTTTCTAAATAGGAAATAATATGTCACCTTTTAACACTCAAGAGAAAACTCATGCTTAAACCAATGTTCTTCCATCTACGTGCATCAGAGTACCTAAAACAAATGCAAACACTTGAAGCTCCACTTCAGAACTACTGAAAAGAAACTAAAGGAAGGAGCAGGTACCTGTATTTTTAATAAACTCAGATACATTTTTATAAACACTCAAGTGCATAAAATGCTATAGACAGATCACTGTGTGTCCCTCTCTCTCTCATGCCCCATCTTTCAAATAAATAAACAAATCTTTTCAAAAATGCTATAGAAAGGATCTGGAATATGTCATTTAATTTTACATAAATTGTTTCCTCTGAATAATTACAGCAAAATGACAGGTGTTACGTAGAGATGAGCATTTTTAAAAAGAGAAATCTACTTTGTTAAAGGGTTAGCATCCCAGTTTTCTCCCAGAAGTAGAACAGGTTTAGTAAATTTAGGGAAAATGATGCAGATCAATTAGAACTTCAGGCCAGAGAGAAAATTAAGAAAGGAAATACACAGAACTGGAGAATGGTTAGTAGTCTCTTTACTTGAAGGAAAATAGTTTCCAGGGCATTATGAGAATTAAAGAGCACAGCTGTTCTGCATACATATCATTCCTGGTTGCTCTGTAAATAGAACCTCAACATTTTCGAAATGACATCATGAAAAGCACATTCAAATCAAGTAAACAGCAATGACAGGAGGGGCCCCACTTATTCTAGGTGGATGATTTGAGAAACATCTGCCGAGGCTAAGCCAAAATGAGGGTATGCAGGGAACATGAATGAAGTATATAAAGGCCAGCTTGAGCCTACAGACCTACAAAGAGAGAGAGCTTCTCTTACTATTGTGTGGTTATTTCTAGTGACCATTCTGGTAAGTTTCAACATTACATAATTAATTATACCCCTATATATTCACGTGGTCTCACCAGGTTAACTCAGCAGCCTCTCTATTGGAAAGAAATAAGAAATCAGAGATCCAGGGCTTGTACAAGCCAAGTCTCCCCTTCCTTCTGCTGCATACAAGGGTTTCTGGTAGTCCAAGCAGCACCTGGTATCTTATGGCACTCTTTCTCACGCCTCACCCCTGGGCTTGGGGCTATGGGGCTATTTTCAGTGTTACAAATGCTGCTCTTTCATTAGGGGGCCGTGGACTGGTAGAGCAGTAGACTTTCTTAGCATGTTTTATTCTCTTCATCTATTTTTTTTTCAACCAAAGTGAAACACGAACACTTTAAAAGCCCAACTATAGTAAAAACCAACAAAAATCACTCCTTCCTCACCTCTCCGTCTGCTTGAATCCCTCTCGCTGATAGTTCTAGCTACTTTTTAAAAATAAATAATTCTAAGAATAATTTTGTTTTAGCTCTTTTTTTCTGATGCTCATATGCTCAGTTATAAATAATAGGACTATACTTCTATGTCCTGAGTTATCAGTTTCAGATATTAACAATTCCCTATGTATGAAGAAGACTCATACTTTCACTTATTCACGCATTTTTACTGTCTCAGCTTTTACTATGCCTTGGTATCCTTGAGAGAGAAGCTTCTAGTTCAATTTTTCCATGAAACAAGAGAGGCTGCCACTTGGCTGCGCAGGATTGGGAACAATGAGCCCTAGTGTTAACGCGTCTTGCACACTTCCAGCTCATTGCATTTGACTCCATGTCTCATCCCACCCCTGCCATTCCTGGTCTTCAGTGTGATAGTCTTTCCATGAGAACTGCCCCACATGCCTTTAGGGTTCCCTTTAGATCCCTCACCATTTCCAACTTCTAAAAACTGTGCTGCCATTTACTATTGGTTTATTTATTTACTGTTGGTTTATTCCTTCTTTATTTCTTTACTTTCACTCCAATCAGATTTCAGAAAAGAGCCGAAATCAATTCATATTTGCATTGTAACATGTTTAACCCAAAGTCTGTCATGACAAACCCTTCATTGCTTCATAGAAGAATTTCATTTAAACTAAGAGTTACTGTGTGTTTTTGTTTTTATTTGAATTGGGTTAAGTTATAAGTAATATTCTCATTGTCTTAAGTTTAATAATATGATGAGGGTACAGTAAAAACAGGTAGTCTCATACAATTTACATGACATATAAATAGGTTTAACCCTTTAGAAAGACAATTTAACAGAACATTCTTAAAAGCCTTTAAAATGCTAATGTCTGACACTCAATAAAATCACACTTCCAGGAATCTCATCTAAGGAATCAATCCTAAATACCTGAAGAACACTATGCACAAAGATATCTGCCCTATTCTTGTTATGAGAGGATAAGTTAGGAGATAATTTCTTACAAATTACCAGTAAGAAAAAGGCTGAGTATGAAAAGAAAAATGTTTTTTTATTTTTTAAAATTTTTTTGAAAGTTTATTTTATTTATTTGAAAGACTTACAGAGAGAGGTAGAGACAGAGAGAGAGGTCCTCCATCTACTGGTTCACTCCCCAGATGACCAATCAAAGCCAAGAGCCAGGAGTTTCTTCCTGGTCTCCCACACGGGTACACAGGCCCAAGGACTTGGGCTATCCTCTACTGCTATCCCAGGCCATAGCAGAGAGCTGGATCAGAAGAGGAGCAGCTGGACTAGAACCGGCACCCATATGGGATGCTGGCGCTTCAGGCCAGGGCTTTAACCTGCTGCGCCACAGCGCTGGCCCCGAGAAAAATATATTTTAAAACATTGTTTTGCAAAGGTTGTGTGGAAACATAAAGTTAGTCCACTGAAAACATTTCCAAGTTCAGTGAGACCAATAGAGTCAAATCTTAAAAATCATCCTAGGCTAGTGGGAAAGACAGATCTATACAATGGAAATCTGTGTACTGAAGATATATTTATAAATTATTGTTCTGATAAAGTTGCAAAGGCTGGCACCGCGGCTCACTAAGCTAATCCTTCGCCTTGCGGCGCCAGCACACCGGGTTCTCGCCGGATTCTGTCCTGGTTGCCCCTCTTCCAGGCCAGCTCTCTGCTGTGGCCAGGGAGTACAGTGGAGGATGGCCCAAGTGGTTGGGCCCTGCACCCCATGGGAGACCAGGATAAGTACCTGGCTCCTGCCATCGGATCAGCACGGTGCGCCGGCCGCGGCGGCCATTGGAGGGTGAACCAAAGGCAAATGAAGACCTTTTCTCTGTCTCTCTCTCTCACTGTCCACTCTGCCTGTCAAAAAATAAAAATAAAAAAATAAAAAAGTTGCAAAGCAGTAAATCTTGAACAAGTCTTATTAAGCATTAATTCATAAAAAACTATAAACTGTTTTACAAAATAGAATTCAAGCACTTGAAAAGCACAAGACAATTCAGTTCAAAAGGTCTTGGGGATGTATTGAAATCAGCGTAACTTACTTTTATAGCAGTACTAATAGCTTCTGAATGTCTACTTTGATAATGATGCATGAACATTCTTACTCCAGGGGCCAGTGAAACTAATTACTTTGGAACTCTGATGTTTTGAATTTATGCCAGGTTTTTATTCTTAAAGAGAATGCAAGCCTTTTCCTATAAATTAACACATTTGTTCATATTATTTTGCAGGGATCCAAGTATGGCATGAGTAGTTTCCCAAGTTTATAATTGTTGAGCTGTGGAGAATATTTGTCGTCATTGTGAAGTCTGTATTATAAAACCCAACTCTCCAGTATCCTGTCAATTGTTCTTTGCCCTGGTCTTTCCTATCCTTCTGTTAGGGTGAAAATATCCCTCAAGGGTGAGTAACTGTAATGTGAATGAGATTAACTTCTCACTTCCTGGGAATGATTTCAGAGAATTAAAAAAAAAAAAAAAAAGCTATAGTGAGCCTAAAGCAAGTGAGAACATTAAGAATCAATTATGTTGCTAGAGCAAAGTTTATGATTGAAATTCAATGACTAAAGCAAAGTGACATTAAATGAATCACAATGAAGTATCATTATGTATCATTAATGTCATTTTACAAGCAATGAGAAAACAGCAAGACATATTATGCTGGATGACCATCTGGAAAGATTGCTTACTTTAAGCTAAGAAAGTTTAACCTTCTTTGTCTAAGATCAAAATCTGACCCACTGATAATACCAGGCCAATGGGCATTCACCAATGTAATGACTATTATTATACCAGCTCATTCTGTGCAATACCTATTTCCATGTCTCAAATAAAAACTCTACTAACACTATTTTGGTGCTCAAATATAAAACAATCTATTAAAAGAAAGGCCTATACCATGTAAGTAGTTGTAAATTCTTGCCTATATATCTGTTCAAAATAGTATACTCTAGTTCAGTGTTCACATGTACATGTGCAACAACTTTATACTAATGTACACTGAAGGTTGAGTTACTAAGGTGCATTATGAATAATTTTCTTATATCAAGACATGGAGGTAGCTTGAGAAATGGAAATAGATTTATATTAGGACTCTGAGGCATGAATGGCCTTGACAGTTATACACATCAATGACAATATGACAATCCTGTTTCTTTGTCCAAACCATAGCATTATTTTGAAAAAATGAGAGGTGTAACATTAGGAAGCTCCAGAACTTATGAGAAATCTGAGCATGTCCTTTACTGAAATGTCAGGTTCTCGTGATAAGGAGAAAATGAATGAAAACCACACTGACAGTAAGATATCAGTCTTTAATTCCACTGTGCTACCAGCTAGCAAGTTTCCATAATGACAGCTTTTTAAATTGTGAAAATTTTAAATTGTATTAAAATCATCAATATCAAATTTTGAAAATTGTGCCAATTTTATTGGAAACATGTTCAAATACATTTGATCTCTTCCTTCAAGACTAACCCAATAAGCAACTCTTGCTTAGTTTTTCCTCAATATGTCCCTTCTCTCGAAACGATCATTGCTCAGATTTTCAGGGTTCCCATAGTATTTTGTACTTTTGCAAGTATATGTTCATGGTTGTTTTCGTCACTAATTCATGAGCTCTTTAAAGGGTGAGCTTATTTGATTTATCATTTTATTTCAGGTAAGACAATCACGGTGCCATATAGGCAATCAGTTACATATAAATGTTTTAAAACAATCAAAATCTGTCAGGAAATATGTATCGAGTTCCCACTATTGAATTACAAAGTCTTTCAGGAAACTTACACACCACAGTTAGAGAACAGATCACAATTTCACTTCTCTTCTAAGAAAATAAAGATAGCTTGAGTGTGCAGAAAATGAGAGACAGGTGCTGTTTCAGACCGAGGGCTTTGCTGGGGAGACAGGGAGATGAGAGAGGATGGCTCAGGGAATAAAGGAGTGTTCCATGGAGTAGAGGACAAATGACTCTCCCTTTCACCAAACTACTCGAGATCTTCTGAACCCTCCCTTGAGCAGGTCTCAAGCTCGGCTCACACCCATTACAGACTTGCCACTGTGTGATAGCAGGGCGCTGGAATAGCACCTTGCCTTCTGTTCCTTCATTCTGATCTTCCCCCACCCTCAGAAGGACACCAACCATCTGCTAGAGCAGCTGGCACCAATTCCAGTTCTAAGCTTCAGGATGATCAGATAAAACTCAGGAATCACTATGTACCTAAAGTTGTGTTTACGAAATGCATGAAGTTTGTATAACTGAAATAAAGGGTTTCTGGATAAAAACAAAATAAAACAAACAAACAAAAAGCTGCACACAGTTGAAATTAAAAACAACAGCAACAACAACTCAGGGTCAGGAAGACCAGCGGGAAGCCTGGAAGGGTTGGGGGAAGGAATGGTTAGCTCCTAAAGCATACATAATTGTACACATAATTGTTGTGAAACAACCTCCTGTCCTCTGTCCCTATTAAATCTTTTTTTTTTTTTTTTTTGACAGGCAGAGTGGATGGTGAGAGAGACAGAGAGAAAGGTCTTCCTTTGCCGTGGTTCACCCTCCAATGGCCGCCACGGCTGGCGCGCTGCGGCCGGCGCACTGCGCTGATCCGAAGGCAGGAGCCAGGTGCTTCTCCTGGTCTCCCATGGGGTGCAGGGCCCAAGCACTTGGGCCATCCTCCACTGCACTCCCTGGCCACAGCAGAGAGCTGGCCTGGAAGAGGGGCAACCAGGACAGAATCCGGCGCCCCAACCGGGACTAGAACCTGGTGTGCCGGTGCCGCTAGGTGGAGGATTAGCCTAGTGAGCCATGGCGCTGGCCCCTATTAAATCTTAAAATGGATAAAATCTTTTCCCCTCTGCTGCCTGTGAGAAAAGTCTTGCGGGGTGGCAGAGTGGCATAGTAGGTTTATCCTCTCTCTGTGGTGCAGGTATCCCATATGGGTGCTGGTTCGTGACTCGGCTGCTCCTCTTCTGATCCAGCTCCCTGCTAATGCACCTGAAAAAGTAGTAGAAAACGTCCCAAGAGCTTGGGCCCCTGTACCCACATATGAACCCCAGAAGAAGCTTCTAGCTCCGGCTTCAGATCCACCCAGTTCTAGCTGTTGCAGCTATTTGGGGAGTGAAGCAGTGGATGGAACAACTCTCTGCCTCTCCCTCTCCGTCTTTAACTCTGCCTTTTGAATAAATACATCTTAATTAAACAACAACAACAACAAACTCTTGCTGCAGTGTCTGCCCAGATCATCCATCTGCTCCATGTGTAAGTGGACCAAACAAACTATTCATTTTCCTATAAAACTTCTTCCCTTATTCTTCAGTCTCAGGATTCCTTCTCAATTTGGAGGTCTTTGTATGCTCCACTTACATTCAGACATTCAACACAAATCTCCACCCATCACATAAAAAAAAAGAAAAAAAACTTGAAAAAACACAACCACAGATCTCAACAGCTCAAGGCTGCACCCTAGAATGATGAGGGCAGTCCCATGGCCTGCCTCCAAAGGCTCAGTGCTGCCAAGACCTCACTGCCCGCTCTAGCCAAGACCTGGGATGGGCATGGAGACCCATGAGCCCCCCCACAGAGCAGTTTCTTTAGAAAGCTTGCCATTATAAATCGCTTTTCTGCACCTCTAAAAGGCAGTTTCTACTACCTTCTCAGCACCTGAAGACTGGCTGTTTGCAATGCAACTGTTCAGAACTATAACTCTACTTCCAAGATCTTGTGAGAAGCCAGGGGCCAAATGTCATGCTGAACTTGCACCACTGCCCGGTCAAAAGGAGGCAAGAAATTTGTCTCTTCTGGGCAAGTCTTGGAAGTACTTCCTGCCCTTTGTTTAGGTGAGGCTGGTTTCAGTTCATGGACCCCATTCCCTATCTCAGTGGGTTTGCTTGTCTTTAGAGGAGTGGATGTGAAGGATGATCCCTTAGGCAGTGGGAAGAGTCCTCAGGTTGAAGTTTTCTTGTTGCCATTGAGAAATATCGGGAGGACCAGCGAAGCTGAAGCAGAATGCAAGGTGGTCAGGATGGAGGGGATAAGAGCAGAGATTGCTAAGATCTGTTTGCTTTGCATAGAACATTGAATTTTCCCTAAGTGAGATAGAAAGTACCAGAGAACCTTGTGCAGGGAATATTGTCATCGAATTTAATTTTGAAGAATTAATCTGGCTGCAGCATAGAGCATCAGCTGGTGGGAAGCAGGTGGGCAAAACCAGTGGAAGGAAAGCCAACCAGGAGACTGAGGCCATGTCCAGAGGAGAGGCAGCTCGGGTCTGACCAGAGTGCTGGAAATAACGAATGTGCTGAGGAATGGGCACATTTTCAGTAGACTTCAAAGGAGACACTGCCAGAATTTGCCATGAGATTTGATTTTGGATGCAAGAAACAAAACAGGAGTCATTCTCACACGAATGTCAAATAGCAGGTGCGGCAGAACAAACACAAACATTTCCACAGCCGCAGTGCTTTAGCCCGGCCTTTCTGATGAACCAAAACCTGTCTTCATATAACCTCAAATTTGTAAATCCTGGCAAATACAGTCTCTCTTAAACCTTGCTGCAGGTTTAACTGGGCCCCTGTTATCCACACAGAGGACCTAGATAAAGGAAGGGCCTCCTGGCTTTGGCCTGGCCCAGCCCTGGCCTTTATAGCCATCTAAACCATTGATGGAAGAAAGATATCTCTCTCTCTCTCTCTCTTCTCTGTCTCAAATAAATAAATAAATAAATAGGCCCAGGACTGTGGTGGAGTGTGTTAAGCTGCTGCCTACACTCCCTACAATGCGATGCATTTGGGCAAAGATTTGTGTCCTAGCGGCTCCACGTCTAATCCAGCTCTCTGCTAATTAACTCCTTGCTAATAATCATTAGTAATGAGGTGGTAATTAGAGAAGCTGGTGCCAAGAAGATAATACTTAAGGCCAATTGATAAGATATTGATTTTAGGCAGCTAAATCAAAAAGGTATATATTATGATGGCATGGAACACTATCCACTCCAGATGAAGTAGCTACAATTACAACAAACTTGTAGAAATTTTACCACCTAGGAGATGAGCTTTGAATGAACATCTTCTAAATATGCATGATTCTAAGGAGATACACTGAGCTTTAACATTTTCTGGCATGGTTTTTAATTTTTTTAATGTTTAAATTTTTAAGTTCCTTTTTGATAACTTTTATCAGTAACTAGCAACAGAATTGTATCAATTATCATAATATTCTTTTTAAGATTTATTTATTTATTTGAAAGAGTTAGAGAGAGAGAGAGAGAGAGAGAGATCTTCCATCCTCTCACTCACTCTCAGAGGCTGCCAATGGCCAAGGCTGAGCCAGGCTGAAGCCTGGAGCTGGCAGCTTCATCCAGGTGTCCCACATGGGTGGCAGTAGGCCAAGTGTTTGGGTCATCTTCCGCTGCTTTTTCCAGGCCATTAGCAGGGAGTTGGATCAGAAGTGGAGAAACTGGAATGTGAACAGTGCCCATATGGGATGCTGGTCTTTCAGGTGATGTCTTTACCTGCTACATCAGAACATTGCCCCATTATTATAACTACTCAAAACCATAGAATATGCTGTCCTGATATGAAATAAATAAGAATTACCTAGCTGTTGATTCTTCTAACCTTCAATGGCCATTATAGACTGTATCTGAATTACTAAAGACATAAAATTTTAAAGGAATCATACCAAATCTATTAGGTAGAGACCACTTAAAGGTGTTTCTACAGCCAAAAATTTCAGAACGCTTCATATTGAAATTGGAAACCACAGACTTCTAGACAAAGAATTCAAAAAGATCTTAAGGTTCAACTAAACTCACAATGTCTAAAGGGCAATTTCAGATAACCATTTAAAAAGCATAGCCTATTTTAGCTGTATTTGGGGGCTAGGATAGTACCATTCGTTCATGCATGCATTGAACTTACTGTGAGATCCTGCTGTTTGCTAGCCATACACAGTATTCTACCTTGTGTGTTCCCTAACATTCTCACAACACTACCCTCAGTCTAAGCAGAAATCTCAGCCCCTCAACTTTAGCAAAATAGATGCAACTGGAGACCACTATGCTTAGTGAAGTAAGCCATATCCCAAAAGACAAATAACACATTTTCTCTTATTTGAGGTATCTAATTGATAGAGTACAAAAACAAAACCTTTATGCATATGAGTGAAATTGACAACTTAGGATTTGATTACTGTTTATACCATTATCTATCTACATTCCTGCTGAACCATGCTCATTCTACTTCTTATTTCTTGAACCTTTTATTTAACAAAGCATTAAGCTTGTGATTATCAATTGAAAAGATGGGGGCCGAGCCATGACTCACTTGGCTAATCCTCCGCCTGTGGTGCCAGCACTCCCATATGGGTGCTGGATTCTAGTCCCGGTTGCTCTTCTTCCAGTCCAGCTCTCTGCTGTGGCCCAAGAGGGCAGTGTAGGATGGCCCAAGAGCTTGGGCCCCTGCACCCGCGTGGGAGACCAGGAGGAGGCACCGGCTCCTGGCTTCTGATCGGTGCAGTGCCAGTTGTGGCAGCCATTTGAGGAGTGAGTCAACTGTCTCCCTCTCACTGTCTGTAACTCTACCTGTCAAATAAAAAAAAATGAAAATATGTTGTCGCAAAAATTAAAAAAAAAAAAAAACAAAGGAAGGCCACAGGAGGCAGGGAGGGTAGGAGGGAGGGAGAGAGGGAAGTATCATTACAGTCTTAGAATTGTATCTAGAACTACATGAAATCTATTGCCTTAATATTAATTAATTTTAAAATACTTGACAGCAGTTTCCCTACTTTTCTATGGCAATTACCTTTAGTTTCTATAGCAATTTTATTTAAATTATTTAAATTAATTTAAATTACTTAGGCCATCGCCACCCACAGCTAACTAGGCTAATCCTCTGGCTACGGTGCCAGCACCCAGGGTTCTAGTCCTGGTTGGGGCACAGGATTCTATCCCGGTTGCTTCTCTTTCAGTGTAGCTCTCTGCTGTGGCCTGGGAAGGCAGTGGAGCATGGCCCAAGTCTTTGGGCCCTGCACCCACATGGGAGACCAGGAGAGGCACCTGGCTCCCGGCTTCGGATTGGTGTAGCTCGCCGGCTGTAGCGGCAATTTAGGGGGTGAACCAACGGAAGGAAGACCTTTCTCTCTCTCTCTCTCTCTCCTCCTCTCTCTCTCTCACTGTCTAACTCTGCCTGTCAAAAAAATTACTTAAATTTCTTAAATTTTTATTTAAATATAGATCCTAAACTCAGGTTAGTTTTGGAATGAACCAGTTCTTGGTTCACTTCTGAAATGGTCTATGGGACAGATGACAGAATTCCATTTCTGTCTTCTGCTATCAGAGTGCACTGACACTGATATTTCAGTTTCCTTAGAATACTCTCCAAAGATCCCATGCACTTGTCTCTATCTCATCAGTCAACTCAAGGATAGCCTCAGTTTTTAAAAAAAATGCCTAGAAAGCTATGTAAGAATTTTTAGAATACATTATGATGATTTAGATATGCACATCCTACTTCTCCTTGTGTATGTCACCAAATCACCTTTATTACAGCATTAAGTTCAGTCTGGAATTGCTGTCCCCAAAGGAGAAATGAGAGAATCTCAATTGTAGTCTTATTTATTATCATTATTATCCTCCCTTCATTGCTTATGACATAGAAATCTCATTTTTTTCTAAAGATTTATTCATTTATCTGAAAGTCAAAGATTCAAAGAGAGAGAGAGACAGATCTTCCATCTACTAGTTCACTCTCCAAATGGCCACAATTGCCAGGGCTGTGCCAGGCCAAAGCCAGGACCCAAGAACTTCATCTGGGTCTCCCACATAGGCATAGGGGCCCAAGCACTTGGTCCATCCCTGCTGCTCTCCCAGGCACACTAGCAGGGAGTTGGATCAGAAGTGGAGCAGCCAGGACTCAATCCAATGCCCATATTGAATGCTGGCACTGAAGGCAATGGTTTAATCTTCTGTGCCACAGTACTGGTCCCAGAAATCTCATTTTTAAAAACAACTCTAGTCTTCCAGCTATATTGCTTTATACATCTATAAGTAAAAATTCAAAAGAGAAAGAACATTTAAGATAAAAAATATAATTTATTCATTTCTCTGTCTTTCCTGCATAACATTCTAGGAGTATCATTTAGATAATTTTGACAACTTCTAGGGCCAGTGTTGTGGAGCAGTGGGTTAAGCCGCTGCTTGCAATGCTGGCATCCCATATCACATTACTAGCTTGAATCCCAGCTGCTCTGCCTCTGATCCAGCTTCCTGGTAATGGACACTGGAAGGCAGTGGAAGATGCAGGAAGCCATGACAGGGTTCCTGGCTCCTGAATTTGGCTTGACCCACACCCAGTTAGGTTGTTGTGGTCATTTGGGGGAGTGAACCAGTAAATGAAAGTACTCTTTCTCTCTCTCTCTCATTTCCTCTCTCTCTTTCTCTATCACTCTCACTTTCAAAAACATTAATTTTTTAAAAATAATAATGTGACCAGTCTTTTGTGAGATATTAGGCTTCATGTGTTGGTTCATAAACAATGATAGAAAAAATTAAAGATTAAAGTTATATATATATATGTTATATATAGTTATATAAGTTATATATAACTTTAATCTACATTATTGTCAGAAAAAATCAAGATACACTGTATCACAATAACGTAAGTATTTACTTTGTCAATCCACAATTACATATCAAATCTTCTAACCTAAAAAAACACTGTATAAGTAATGCATTATCATCTTTTAAATGAAGAGTGTTAAAAATCAAGCTTTTAAAAAGAGTTACCCAAGATAATTTCCATTCTGTTTTCCTTCCACAACAAGAAAAAATAATACAATTAACTACAGAGTTTCAAATGACCTCAGTCATCCACTGAATTAGTATGAACTACTCCTAATCTATTTGAAAAAATGTTAAAGAATATCTTGCTTCAAAGAATATAATAATAGATGCTCAAAATATCTCAATATTTTATACATAACATTCAACATGAAAAAGAGGCAGAAAAAGAGACATTAATTGGCCAAATGTGAGGAAAAGAGAGAAAATAAATAAGTGAACTAAACAATAAATTGAACAGAGAGATAAAACAATGGTAATTAATGTCAGGAAGCTCAAGGATAAAACTGAGAATTTTCAGATGATAACTAGAAATTATGACAAAAAATAAAATAGACAAATTCAGAATAGATGCCAGCTAACTAAACTATGCACTGACCTTCCCTCCCACAGAGACATCAATTTAAAGAGCTACACATGCACACAGTCCCTTCACCAAGGAGAACAGTGGTGAGACCATGGTGCCTAGCTTTAGTATAATAATGAGAAAAATCCTGGTGAGAAAGCCTGCAGAAAGCAGGAAGGAGAGTTGGTATATTGCTGCTCCCAGCTCTACACAGCATGGTATCGAAGGAGAAAGCACTTGCCTGAGGAAGGAAGAGGAAATAAAACCACACTTAGATTTAAACCCAAGAACCATGCCTGGTATGTTGAAACCCAAGTCAAACAGGGTTCCATGGCCTCAGCTACATGCCATGACTTAGGGACTGAGTCTTTTGGCAAAGAGCTTGATTTCATTACCATTTCCCCTGTGGCACAGAGTGGAAAAAAGGCTCCAGTCTCTGGGGAGTTGAGTGGGAAAGAGAATTTAGGCTGTTGCCTTCAATCTCGGTGCTGGATCTCTTGCAGAAAGATCTAGCATCAGGTAAAACCCGAGGCCTCCAAAATGAGGGCTCTGTATCTGCTATGGCATCAGGAAGATGCCCACACCCTGGTGGGACAGACAAGCATTTCAGCCTGCACCATCCCCAGCCTCTCGGGGTGTGACATGAGTCCACAAGACAGCACAGGGCCCTACAGCAATGAGACTTCAGTGCAACCCAGTTTACTGCAACCCTGGGAGGCCAAGGGACTGCTTTACCACTCTATACCAACTCTGGAAAGACAGCAAAAAAAAAAAAAAAAAAAAAAAAGCAACTCCAGGGGAGTAGGGCACCACGGTGAGATTGCCTTTTGGATCTTGGAAAACCAATATTGAGAAGATATTAATGGTTGCAATTTCCCAGGTCTGTGCCTATGGAAGGAAATACTGGACTTTCTCCCACCTCATGTGGAGACCCAGGACCACAGTCAGCTTGACTTATGTCCCAGCCAGCATCACCATGGTTGGTTTCAGCTGCCTTGAGCTGCAGGCCTACCTCAGCAGCAGGCAGCCCAGAGCAAAGGAGACCCAGGTCCTACCCTACGCCATGCTATGCTATGCTGCAGATTCAGGTGTGCTCCAGCTGTGTGGCACAGGTAGATATAGGATGGCACATCCGACTCCATCTCCAACACCAAGCAGTGTAACACCAAGGGGGCAATTATCTTCTTAGGGGAAAGAATGTTGGGGGAGAGCCAAGATGTTCCATAGAAAGTTGAGGCTGGACTACAGGGACTTGTGTGGCCCTGCCAGACTGTGCACTGGCACTGGCCTAGGTCTCAACCACACTTCGGCCAACATGGGCAACTGTGCAAACCATCTAGGATTAGTAGTTGCTGTTCCCACAATCTCAGCTAAAGTGGACTAAGAGATTAAACTTCTGAAACCCTAGACCTGTACCACAGGCTGATAGCAAGACCCACATACCTCAGTGAGTGTGTGGGAAGCACCTCAAAACCCTTCTGTCATGTGCCATAAATGTGGAAGAAGATACAGAAAGACTGCATTATAGCATCCCTTGCTGAAAGGACACAGTAGCCTCTCAAGAAAACAACCCTGAAGATGTCTCTTCAGAAAAGAGCCTATTACCATGAAAGTCACTCACTGAAAAAGATAGAAACAACAAATCAATCCAGTGGGCAAATACAAATGCAGAGAAACACAGCACATGAAAACTCAAGGCAATATGACTCCTCAAAGGAACACAGTAAAGCTGAAGTAACACATTCCAAAGGAAAACACATTGACAAAATGTCTGATAAAAATTCAAAAACACGATTACACGGACGCTTTAAAAAAGTATGATTATAAGGACCCTTTAAAAATACAATAGACTACAGAGTTTAATGAAATCAGAAAAATAATACATGATATATAAGAGAAATTCAGCAAAGAGACAGAGATCTTAAAAAAGAACCAAAGAAAAATCATGGAAATAAAGAATACAATGAGTCAAATAAAAAATATATTTGAGGGACTGGCATTGTGGTACAGCAGATTAAGCTGCCACTTGGGATGCCTGCAATCCCACATTAGAGTGCCTCTGGGGGTCATGGCTGCTCTGCTTATTATCTAGCTCCCAGACAATGTGCTTGGGAAATAGCAGATGATGATTAAAATACTGGAATTACTGCCAATCACATGGGAGACCAGGATGGAGTTCCTGGCTCCAAGGTTTGGCCCTATCTATTGCAAGCATTTCAGGAATAAACACGTGAATGGGAGAGTTCTGTCTTTTCTCTCCCTATTTCTCTCTCTCTCTCTTTCTCAGTCTCGCTCTCACTCTCTTGTTCTCTTGCTAACCTGCTCTCTCTTTCTATAACTCTTCCCTTTAAATAAATAAATATATCATTTTAAAAATACAGCTGGGAACTGGCATTGTGGTGTAGCAGATAAAGCCATCACCTGTGACATCAGCATCCAATATGGGCATCAGTTTGAGTCCTAGCTGCTCTATTTCCAATTCACCTCCCTGCTAATGCACCAGACAAAGCAGCAGAAAATGGCCTCAGTTCTTGGGCCCCTGCAACCCCATGGAAGACCAGGAAGAACTCCTGGCTCCTGGCTTCATTCTGGCCCAGATCTGACCTTTGCAGCCATCTGGAGAATGAAATAGTGGGTGGAACATCTCTCTCTCCCTCCATTCCTTTCTTCCTCCATTCCTCCCTCTCCCTCTCTCTTCCTCCTTCTCTGTAACTCTGCCTTTCAAATAAATAAAATAAATCTATGAAAAATACAAGTTAGTCCCAAGAACAGACTAGACTAGATCAGGTAGAAGAAAGAACATCTTAGTGTGAAGACTGTTCTTTAAAATATCCCAGTCAGACAAAGAAAATGAAAGAAAGAGAAAGAGAAAAATTATGAAGATAGTTTCTGAGACTTTTAGAACATTAAATAAATATTTGAATTGTGTTAATTTCTGAGGGCAAAGAGAAAAATAGAGGATTATAAACAACCTGTTCAGTGACATAATAGCTGAAACCTCCCCTTTCTAGAGAATCATATAGACATTCAAGTCCAGGAAGCCCTTAGTACCCCAAATAGAAAAGATCCCATTATGATACATTATAGTCAAAGCATCAAAAGTGCAACACAAGGAGGGAGTTCTAAGATATACAAGAGGCAAGCACCAAGTTACTTTTAAAGGAAGCTGCATTAGAATAACAGCAGATTTTTCGACAGATAATATCCTAATAGATAAGGAAGCAATGCAATGATATAGTTCAGGTTCTGAAAAAAATAATTATGAATCAAGAATACTTAGTAAAGTTTTCTTTCATAAATGAAGGAGAAGTAAAGACTTTACAAGACAAGCAAAAGATGAGGCAATTCATCTCTATCAGACCAGAGTTAACAAAAGATACTTAAGAAAGTACTAAAGAGAGAAGCAAAAGAAAGAAAACGTGAATACATGAAATGAACCAGAAAACACAAAGTATAGTCAAATATAGCAGGAGATCTTTCTAATGACAAGGCTGTTACTGTTTACTAGCAAAATCTTGATTATAGCACACTGTATTTCCCAGTTAATAGACACAGACTGACTGAATGGATTAAGTAACAAGATCCAAGGCTGGTGTTGTGTCATAGTCGGTTAAGCTGCCACCTGCAAGGCCAACATCCCACATGAGTGTTCCACTTCTGATCCAGCTCCATCTAACGTGCCCGGGAAAGCAATGGAAAATGGCCCAAGAAGGCAAGAAAGTATAAGCAAACTAGATATAGGACAAATGAAAGTGAATTTAAGATGGTTTGTATCAGTAAATATATTAAAACTTGGTGTTGGAGACTGGCACGATTAATACAGCTGTTTGGGAAACCAGAACCCCACATTAGAGCATCTGAGTGAAGTCCTAACTCCACTTCCAATTCGCATTTCCTGCTAATTCATTCCCAGGAAGATATCAGGTGATGGCTCAAGTATTTGGGTCCCTGCCATGCCCATGGGAGATCAAAATAGAGTTCTCAGCTCCTGGCTTCAGACTGGCCCAGGCCTGCCAGTTATAAGACATTTGGAGAGTGAACAAACAGCTGGAAGATCCCTGACAATCTCTCTCTCTGTGCGAGTGAGTGGCTCCTTATTGCCTCAGTGTCTTCCTCTCTAAAATGGGGATAATATTTGTATTGACACATAAGTACTGTGAAGAGCACTCAAATTTTAAGACCCACATTTGACAGGAAATGCCTAGTAAATGATATTGTTATTATTAAATCATTAGGCTACTATATCCACCTGTTCGTTCTATATCACCACTTGAATGTTTGAATATCTACATACCAGGCTGGCTCTCAAGCTGAATGTATCTAAAACTAAACTTGTAATATCCTTTGATACAAAGCCAAAAAAGAGAATTACTGAACAGAATCCTTGGATACATTTGTCTGAATATTTTCTTGTATTTCTCTTTTATCTTCTCTGAATTTCATCAATATTAATAATGTTATACTTCTAAAATTAAAACTTGAGATAATAGTTTCTAGTATACAAGTTAGTTCACAATGAAAATACAAAGCAATAAGAGCTCAGAAAGCATTTGGATTTTTCTCTTTTTCTCTCCATATTCAATCCACACAACCTAATACTACCTAAAAACAGTCAAATTAAAATCAATCACATTTATGTATCACGGTTTTACATAGAAGCCAATTCATAAACTGATAAATATAATAAAAATTAGTTATTTTCAGATTATTCCATTTAATTTTATAAAAAAAGTCATGGAATATTTATTGAGAAATACCCAAAGTAAAAGTGAAAAAAATAAAACCAGCAAAATATAATGAATAATAATGTTCCCAAGGAGTAGAAAAGACATTCAAATAAAAAAAAATGTATCTAAGTAAGTTAAAACAAAATTTCAGGTTTCCTTACATGGGATTGCATTAAAGAATACTTCACTGTTTATATCTACTTTCCAGAAGTGTGCAGAGATTCCTGCCTGTCAAGGCCAGGTCATATCATTTTTGAAAAGAAAACTGAATTTTCTTAGGAAATGAAACATTACCATCAAAACTGTAAGATATAATAATTCCTATCAGCAATTAATGATCTGTAACCAAACTGGACAAATGATAGAACCAAACCCCATTCCTTAGAGAGAATATTAAATATTAGGAAAATGTGTCTCCAGCTTATTAAATTCAATATTTAATGAAGTGGTTACTGTTGCACATATATAGATATTTCTTTTCAAAAACTACAGAATTCTCTCTATTGGATAGTGCTTTACTCAAAAAAAAAAAAAATAGAACCAAACTGTTTATACACAGAAATATGTTCTATATTGAACTGTGTATTACATAGGATCCAGAAGCAAATTCTCACTAATGTTCATTATTGGGGAAAGGGAGGTTATATTGAGCATTGAAAATAGGAACCAATATAAATATATTTAACCCAGAACATTTAGTATTTTCAAAACACTGTAAGAAAGCAGAAATGAGTTATCTCTGCCTATTATTGACATTAACCATGTTTTATATAATACATTTATTAGAAAACCAAGAAAAAACAACAATAACAGCATAAATACTTCCAGATCTAATGAGATTTATTGCACATGTAAATATTGTCCAAGGATTTTCTACCGTATGGGGGAAGGGTGGTGGAGAGATCATGTCTTTTACAAAATGAGAGTAGAGTACAGCAACAAAGACACCAGGTTGAATCATAAGAAATGGCTGAAACTTGATTATTTTTTATTTGCACAAATATTTTTATGTCGGTCAGCTGTAAATAGGACAGCAAGACAATAGCAAATATATTAATCTGTTTAATGTGTTTGAATTTTCATCGGGGTCAATTTTCTAGCTAATTTTAAGAAAAGAATAGAATCTAAATTTTATAAATAACTCAAGCTTTTAAAAAGCCAAAACTGTATGAAAAGAGAAGAAGAAAAACATTTTCATACTCAAATGAAAATTTTGAGTGTTCACCATTAAATAAAAAATAAATTTATAATTAGTTAAAAATTTTATCTTCAACTAGTTTAAAGGACACTTATTTTTCCCACTTTCATCGAAGCATACCCTTAGAGCATCCAATACTCCCCCAGGCCACCTCAGGAACCGCACAGGAAAGATCTACTCCTATACTGACTATACACAGGATTTTTCAAGTAAGCCTGATATTTTCCTGCCAATTAGTGATTTAAATTACGCAAAATGCAATTGTGGGAACACTTAGTTTTCAGAATTTTTGAAGCAGCTGCCTAATAAATGCTCACTCCCAAGGAACTTGTTAACAAACCATCCCATTCCCATTTACGGATTCATCTCTTCTCACCATCCCCAGTGGTCCAGCTGTGGTCTTGGCAAACTGGAAGATTCTGAAGTATAGTGATACGAGCAACTTCGGTTCAAAAACAAAAACAAAAAAATCAATGAAAGATCAGCAGCTTCCACCTGATCTTTCTCCTTTTAGAAACACCTATACTGCATTTGGAAGTCTCTATAAATTCATTACTTAAGAACAGACAGAAAGGAGAGGAGAGATTGGGGATTTAACTAACAGTGCTACCTTCAAAAATTTTCTCTGTGTAGTAATAAACCTGACTTCAGTAACTTAGGCGGCAGGCTTTATCTGTCACTTACCTATTACATGTGTAGAAAATCCTTGATACAAAATTAATAAGAAGCATGCTAATTCACAAACAGCAGGACTGCTTTTGGCTCACTAAATTTAAATAAGATAAATCTATCAAGGGTCATTCTAAAACTACCATATAACTGAAATTAAGAGTTATATCAAAGGCAAAATGGGGTTTCTTCACAAGTAAATAATGATTTTCTATGTGTAAAGCGATTTTTTCATGTCACTTCATTTTACAGTTACTAACATAAGGTACATAAAATCCCACTTGACTGTTGAGGAAGGGGAGGTCTAAATGGATTAGTTTTGCTTAAGCTAACATAACAAGCAGAAGAAATAAAATTCTCATTATCTGACTACATATACATCTCTGTTTCTTTAAATGCATGGGGTATACACCTAAAGGAAATACCAAACACACTATGGGATACCCATAGATACAGTCACTGAAGTTTAAATACTATGTGTGTGATGCTGTCCTTTCCTTCTTGTCTTCTGGGGACCCAACCACAGTCGATTCCTACTGGGATTCAGTGGTTATAGTCCCAGTCACCCAGGGAGAAAATGCTTCTGAACTCACTGTATCAGTCCAGTCTTAGTTGCACTGAAGATCCAAGAGGAAGATGAACTCATTTTGTTGGGAGAGGATGCAAAGTGAAGCAAAAAGGAACAGGGTCAACTAACAACCAAACTTAATGAACAAATGCAACAAGGCAAAAATCAAATAAGATAAAATGTGAGATAAACATGACAAAAATAAAACAAAAAAATTGAGGAAATCCAGTTACTGCACAGCTCCTCCAATCTCGTTAAAAACATAATTGTTTTTTTGCATTCTTTTGCTCCTCATGCTTTTTTAATGAATGAGCACTGATTTGGAGAAACAATGTAGCACCAAATTTCATTTACATTTAAGTAACTCTATCCCACGCAAATAATTATTGAGCTATAAAGTTGTTATAAAGTTTTGTAGGTAACT
Organism: Oryctolagus cuniculus; assembly: GCF_964237555.1. Lineage (NCBI taxonomy): Eukaryota > Metazoa > Chordata > Mammalia > Lagomorpha > Leporidae > Oryctolagus > Oryctolagus cuniculus. Next base: position 27,243,474 of record NC_091443.1, on the reverse strand, counting down.
GTCAAGGAAAATTTCTAAAGTTAAAAATATAAAAATCTTGACTACTTCTTATTTCCATAAGCTATTGCACAACCTTCATAAAATATGATATTTAGAAAACTCAGGTCAGACAAGAAACACAGCTGACAATCTTGTAATCAACTTTATCAGTAGTTGCATTCTACTTAGCTGATGTTGTTAAACGCTATTTGTTTTTTGTAGCAAAATTGTGGAAGTATTAGGATTCAATATACTTTGAAATTTTTCTTTGAGTAGGAGAAAACAGAAGTAAATTGCAATCAAATAAATGTTATTACTGGTCTATGTGTGTTTGTGTATAACAATACCAAGTAAATACATTGGTCAATGCATCTAATAAACAAAAGGAACAGACAAACATAATATGTATAATATGAAAGGTCACTTAATTTAGTCATCTGAACTCTGAAAATATTTGTAGATAAATTAAAAATTAAATCATTGGATTTCACTTTAAAAGATGCAGTGCTTAAACATGTAGACGTTGATATTTCTGGAGCAATGTACCATTTAGCCTTCATTGGAAAGACAGGAATACTGTTGTGCAGTGGACTGGAGGGAAGTTGAATTAGTTCAGTCAATTAAGTCATGATTAATTTATGTTAGATCTTGTTCTCCTGAGTCTATAAAAGCCAAGACTTTAGTTAACCAGCAGTATTTAGTTTAATAAAAGTAAAGTCTTTAAAAATGAATTCTAGAGAGGAAAAAAAAATCCACTACCGACAAAATCAATAGACAGCAAGATTCCCATTTTAATTTGTGTCAATAGAAGTTAAAATAAATTTAGAAACTAATAGGAACAGGGCTGTTTCCTTCAAACGGATAACCAGATTTCACGGATAGTTATTACCGTGGCGTAGACAGCAGCCCTACGCTGACATGTGACAAATTGTAAGTATGCATAGGGGCAAAGACTTTCTTTGCAGCAAGAGCTGCCGCTAGTAATAAGTTCACATTCTCTCCGGGTCTAAATAGAAACATTCAATTGCTAGTACCTTCAGTCAAATATGATTCTGTAGAAGCTGTGAGCAGCTTTGGATTACTCTAATTATCCGTCTGAACATAATACATGAGCCTAATGGGCCTTTGTATATTTAGGGTATATGGAGAGCACATGTGGCCTGGCTGCACTCCTAAACCACAGAGAAAATCATAGAGGCTTATTCGGTCTGTTTCAGGGAGAGAGGGAACAAAATGAACCTTAAGGAAAATGCCTCAGCTTCATTCACACATTGACTCAGAGAGGCATAATCCTGCAAAGCATTTGATGGAATACAGGAGTAGCACAGAGGGTAGATAGATCTTTCTTTAAAAGAAGCCAACGAAGGAGGTTTATACCTTCTGAAATATCTTCCTGTATAGGGAAGGGAGAAGTGTAGCTGATTGGACTCATAATTTTCGGAAAGACTTGAACAAATCCCACCTATGTAACTGGCAAACTGTAAAAGTCATGAACAATGTCATTCTGCGGAGCTGACTGTGAGAGCAGAACCACTACCTACGACACAGTAATTAAATTCTAGAAGGTTCAAAGAGCATCCTTCTAAGAATACTGAATGCAGACTAACCAGTGCAGTGATTAAGAACATAGGATCTGAGTTCGAACTCTCTGGGCTTCTGTTCTGACACTGTTACCTACTGGTTGTGCCATCTTGAACAACTTATTTATCTTCTTTGGCTTCAATTTCTCCTATAGGTGTAACAGAAATAATAATAGTCTATGCCGCTTAGGTTATCAAATATATAAACAATCCCTTTAGCACTTTGCCAGGCAAGTGGCAGAAGCTTGGTATATGCTAGCGATTCTAATAATTATTTGTCATGCTAATGTCATTTACCATCTTACTTGCAGAATAAACGAGATGGTATCTGGGGACCATTATCAGTTTCTAAGCTGGAATGCACACTTCCACCATGGTTTTAAGTCTGTTTCATGCCTGAAAAGAAAGAACAGAATAGGGTGAATTAAAGCCACTGATTTGAGCTATCCAAGAGGGCCCCAGTGCTCCGCCCATCTTCCCTTTTTCTCAGGTGTAGCCCCAGGTAAACAGAAACATCCTTTTTTTTTTTTTTTGACAGGCAGAGTTAGACAGTGAGGGAGACAGAGACAGAGAGAAAGGTCTTCCCTCTGTTGCTTCACCCCCTAAATGGCCGCTGTGCCGTTCCGAAGCCAGGAGCCAGGCGCTTCTCCTGGTCTCCCATGCGGGTGCAAGGCCCAAGGACCTGGGGCATCCTCCACTGCCTTCCCGGGCCACAGCAGAGAACTGGACTGGAAGAGGAGCAACTGGGACAGAATCTGGTGCCCCAACTGGAACTGGAACCCAGGGTGCCGGTGCCGCAGGTGAAGGATTAGCCAAGTGAGCCAGGCGCCGGCCAACAGAAGCATCTTTTATGTGGAAAAACAAAATGGAGGGTACACATAGACTTTTTCCCGAATATGCTCTTAGAATTCACATGAATTTAAACTAATAGCCACTTTATGTCATTATTCTAAAAATGTATCAGCATAACATTGTTAGATATACTTAAAACCACAGTGAGCATGTTTTATGAAGCGGCTGAGATCATGGCATTTAATTTCCTCCTTTATTGACTTATACCTTTGATTTTTAAAATTTTATGTATTGACTTAGTTATTTTATTTGCAAGGCAGAGAGACAAGGAGACAGACACATGCATCTTCCATTCATTCTACAAATGCCACAGACAGCAGGAACTGGAACTCCACTAGAGTCTCCCATGTGGATGGCAGGGACCCAAGTATTTGAGCCATCACCTGCTGCCTCCCAGTGTGCACTTAAGCAGGAAGCCAGAACTGGAAGCACAGCCAGGACTCAGACCCAGGCTTTCTGATATGAGATGCAGCTGTCCCAAGCAGCAGCTTAACTGCTGTGCCAAACAGCGACCCTTTTGATTTTAAAACACAGTAAAGTACAGGGGAGCATGGTTGGTATTGAAATTGAGTATTTTTTATTTGTTCCAAGGATTCTGACTTAAAGGCATGAGTGTGAGATATAAAGTAGCTGTTCAAAAAATGACAATGAGAATGACACCCTCTAGATGATTGAAAACGCTTAAGTGCTCACTTGCTCACTTAGGAACCACATGCTTCAAACCACAGTCAACACAGCCATCCATCCACCTCACAGGCAAGGTGGCATCAAGTAGGCAGAGTCCAACCTTTGTGACGTGCCATGTTTCATTGCCAGCATGAAATATTTTTTTTTTTTTGCCAAAGTCAATCTTAGATAATGGCACACTGACTTCAATGTGTTATTTTTCAGCAATAACTATCATAGTTTCTCTTGGTCTTAAAAAAATAATCTACAATGGTTTGTCCATTGGCCAAAGCACTGTCTGTACAATGGAGGGAAGGTGTATCTGACAATAATGATGCTTGTTGTGTGAGAGTCTGGAAACAAAGCCAAGGGAGGAGCTATGAAGACTGTTCTGTTCCCTTCAGTGGTCGTGAACATGCCCTTGTGCAATGATAGGCAGCCAAAAAGGAAAATAAAAGAGAGAAATGTTCTCCAGTTCTGACAAAGGATGGATCTCTAAAAGTGACTTTTAAGAGTTGGTTGGAGGGGAGGGGGCGGAGGAGCTAGAAACATGGAGATCTTGCATATCTATACAAAAAATCAAGCCCTTTTAAAATCCAGGAAAAATGCTAAAAACAATAATTATCTCATGTACATAATAATAATTATCCCATGTACATAACTGCTACCCAAAACTTTAACTTAAAAAATCAAGTTCATTTTCTTATAAGGTTATAATTGTCCATTGGAAATAATTGGAAACTATGGATGAACAAAATGAAAACTGTTTCAATAATATATAATTAAAACTAAATAACTACTTTCACTCCAAGACAGTCAATTGTACACAAAGCAAATAATCTAAAAATATAATGGTGGTTATCATAGGCCTACAATAGAAGAGGAAGAAAGGATAGGGAAAGGTTAATTAATAAGTCCCAATTTCGAGCCAGAGAAGAATAAGCAGTTTGGGGTTCTAATGTACAGTAAATAATGCTATGGTACTGTGTATTTCTGTCCTTAAAAAAAATTTGAAGATAGGATTTGATGTTTTCACTAAAAAGAAATGTTAAATGGTTGAAGAGATAGATGTATTTATCCTGATTGGATATTATATAATGTATTCATGCATCAAAATACTATATAATACTCTATAAACATGTATAATTTTATGTGCATGTTATAAATTTTTAGTAAAAAATTTTGAATGTGATCTTTTAAAATTGTTAATCTGCCCGGAGCCACTCATGGCTCCCTGGTACAGCTAAACTAGCCTAGGTGACTCTTGATACCTGCAAAGCTTGTTTCCTTCTTCAGTAATTTCAAGCTGTTCTTCCCCTGGCTCATTCTGCTCCAGCCCAGAACAGGCCACGCACATTCCCCTGACAAGCGTGCCCGGCCGGTCAGGTGACTGGGAGTGTGCTTTACTCATATGCTCCTACTTTGTTCAGATCTCTGCTCAAACATCACCTCCCCCAAGACGTCCTCCCTAACACCATCGAAACCCTCACCCCTCCACCCACCCCTTTTGCTTTTACCCTGATGTCTATTCAACACGAAAACACTTATCACTACCTAACTTTAGGCTAGTTTCATTTTTGATTTCCATATTGTTTCTGACCACCAAAATCTACACACCTTGAAGACAGGAATCAGGTCTGCATCCCCAGAGCTGAAAACTCTTAGCCTATAATGCATTCATAATAAATAGCTATTGAATACATGAATACCTAATCTTAACATTTTAGTTATAAAAAGAAAATATAATATTGTAGGTTGCTTTTTTTTGGGTCAACCTTTCTTTTATATACTTTACATGCATATACTTTTTTAATCCTCTCAACAATCAGAGAAAGGTACTAATTAGAAAGGTACTAATAAAGGTACTTCATATAAATGAGGGAATGGGGGCTGAAGGATGTTAATGGGAGAACTGGGTTAAATTCCCAGGTTCCAACTTCAGCCCGGCCAAGACTCAGCTGCTGGAAGAACTGGGGAAGTGAGCTTGCATGTGAATACCACCTCTCTCTCTCTCTTTCTCTCTCTTCCCCTCTTGACTAATTTAAAAAAGATGGTATAATTATACATGGTTAATAATGGTTTTCATATTATCAAACATGTCGTAATGTATACAATAGTCAATAAATATTCAATTCAGTTAAAATATTCAAATCAGTTAAAATGGCTTATTGTCCTTTAACATTTTAAATTGATTTTTTCCCTCTTTTGTATGCACTCATTGTCATTTTTACCATCCGCTAAGGGAGAGTCACAATTTCAAATGTCATGATGTTTGCAATGGATTGTGTATATTTTCCAGAATTACATATTTTCAGTTCATCCAGACCTGGATGTTCCATACAAATAGGTCATTTTCTTTCCACACAATTTAGCAGAACTACTTTATTTTTAACTCAAATATTTTCTAGGAATTATTTACTTGGGGTTGTGTCTCTCAAATTCACCTACATTTGCTTTTCTGTCAGTTCTCATGATATATTAAAATTGTGTATGGCTAAAGATCAACCATGAAAGTTCTTCTTCTCCCCAAGTTGTATCCTCTTTCATAACTCACAGCCAACGTGAGACTTAAAACTTCATGCCCTGGTTCCGCATTGCGATGGAGTGTTAAGCTGCTGCTTGCAACGCCAGCCTCCTATTTTAGAGTGCCAGTTCCAGCTAACCCATTTCCAATCCAGCTTCCTGCTAATGAGCCTGGGAAGGAGAAAACGTCCCAAGTATTAGTGCCTCTGCCACCCATGTGGAAAACCAGGATTTATTCCTGGCTCCTGCATTTAGCCTGGCCCAGACCTGCATGTTATCACAATTTGGGTGAGTGAATCAGAGCATTGAAAATCAATCTCTCTGGGGGGGGAAGCCATTGTAACCCATGAGTCGTACTTTGGAAATTTATATTCATTAAATAAAAGATAAAAAAAAAAAAAAAAAAGAAAATCAATCTCTCACTCTGCCTTCCAAAAATTAATACATTTTTAAAAAAATATAAATGTTTTGCCTAAGGGAAGTCCTTAGTATTGACTAGCAATGTATATAATTAAACTTAAAGCACAGTCACAGCATTTTAATCAAAAAAGTTAATAGTCGTTTCTGCTCCACGTGGTAATAAATGAAAGCAAAGGCAATTGAACATGCTTTCTGGTGTGCTAAGTGGCATATGGGCTCTCTTGAGTGACCAAATTGGAAGGGTCACATGCTTAATCAACATTGTACAGTCATACTGGAGGAGAGGTGATAAATTTAACAGATGTTACACTAGCAGGAGTCGGGGCAAAATGGACTTGATCCAACACCTCAGCAATTAAAGTGATGTCTTTAAATATCTATTATCAAATGGACAACCATAAAAAGAATGGATTTTTTATTCTCAGTCACTCACTATAAGTGGATTTAGTAATACTATCACCACAATGGTTGAAGGTGACCATAGGCTAATATATTTTGACTGATATGTTAAGGGCAGAAAATCAAATCCTGGGAGACCAGTTAATGCACTTGTTTCCAGAATTTTCAGGGCTGATTAGAACAAAATCACATCTAACGGAAACCTTTATGATGATAGTCAGGTGACAAATTATATTCCTGCAGACTCTTCTCTGACAATTTTAGTGTAAAAGACAAAAGGAACTCTGAGCCAAAACGTAGTCATCTTCTATTTCAAGAATGTAAGCCATGCCTTCTCATGCTGGTGTTAGGATGGCCAAGTCATATTTCTGGAACTAAAAGTTTGATGTTTATCTTCTGACGGTCAAATCTTTTTTGCTCTGAAATTCAAATCACTATTTTTAAAACATGGAGTTGAGTTAAATAATACATATGGATACTTCCTACCAATGAAGAGAACAGAGCTTTCAAGAAGTCTTTAGAGTCCATCAAATTGTTTCTCCATTTCCATCATCTCTATCCAGTAATTTCAGATCTATAGATGCATGGTTACTATTTGGTTGTTTGCTTTGTGTTCTGCTAGAAAAGAATGATTTATTTACAGAAGGCCATTTTATTTCTTCCAGTAACTCTCGGGAGCAGAAAAAACTCTGGATGTCTTTCTCCTCCTTCTGAATCCTAAGCACTGTATTAAACAATCAGCTCAGATGACAGGGATGTTTAAATTTTCTCCTGGCCCATTTACATTCTGAGAATTCTACCAAGTTATAAAGCTGTTTTTTTTTTCTGATGAACCACTATTTAGGTTGAACTTTGGGATCAAAAGTCACTGGAATTGATAATTGTGTCTACGCTTTATGGGGCACAATATTCATAAAATTAATTATCCCCACACCGTATTAGTTTGAAACTACTACTTCGAATGTCTTGTCTCGCCTGGCTTCTTTTCTGTGACTTGCTGCTATGGTTTGAATGATGCTGAGCACTGCAAAGTTTGTAAATTGGAACTCAGTCACCAATTTCATAGTATTCAAAAGTGGGGTCTTGAAGAAGTGTTTCAAGCATGAGGCGAGGTCTCCATGGGTGGGATTATGATCACTGTGCCAGGGTGCTAGGCAGCTGGGTCGCTCTGTCTTCCTTCCTCCAGCCCTGGGCCTGCTTCCTCCAGAGGATGCAACAGAAGGAGCCATCCTGAAAGAGGAGACTGGGCCTTTCCCAAACACTGAACCTGCTGCTGGCTTGATCCACGCTCCAAAACTGTGAGAGATCACTTATGTCATTCACAAATCCTGTGGCATTTTATGACAGCAGCACTAATGGACTGTGACACTATGGCCCATGGGTAAGTCTAATTCCTCTCAACTTCAGTTTTCTCACTTCTAAAATGAAAATGTAAACAATGCCCATTCTTCCTTCTTTCACACTGTTGTTGTTATGATGATGAATAATAAAATAATGAACAACTTATGTAAGAACGTATGGGCGGATGTAAAGTATCAGGAAACTGTTCTTCTCCACCCCCTCCCCATTCTCTCAAAAACATCCCTCCTCTGAATGGCATCTACTGAATAGCATCTATGCCTCCAAAGACATCTGTGTTATAGAAAGAAAAAAGCAAGCCATGAAAAAGCCACAGCTGAATCATAGCCAACGGGAAAAGGGGCAGCATACAAAATCTCAAAGTAATATCTCAAGATGATGCAAATGGAGAGGAACCTTGAAAGTACAATTGCAAACACACCCTTTTACACCCTGCCCTTTGCTGCTGTTGTTGATTTAGTTTTCTATAACAGTTGTCCATTTCAATATCTTGATATGGCTGCCTGGGGGAGTGTTATGGTATATGGTGCTATGGCTATTGTGGCATAGTGGGTAAAGCTGCTGCATGCGATGACGGCATCCCATATGGGCGCCAGTTCTTTCATTTATTTACTTAAAAGGTAGTTTCAGAGACAGAAAAAGAAAGACACAGAGAGAGACACAGAAAGAGAAAGAGAAAGAGAAAGAGAGAGAGAGAGAGAGAGAGAGAGAAGCTTTCATCTGCTGGCTCGCTCCCCAGATGGCTGCAATGGCCAGGGCTGGGCCAGTCCAAAGCCAGGAGATTCTTCTGGGTCTTCCAGATGGGTGCGGGGGCCAAGCTCTTGGTCTATCTTCCACTGCTTTCTCAGGCCATTAGCAGAGAGCTGGATTGGAATTGGAGCAGCCGGGACAGGAACTGGTGCCTACAAGGATGAGGGCATTGCAGGGCGCAGCTTTAACCTCTATGCCACAACGCCAGCCCTCTGAAGAGGTTCCTAACTGGGTCTGTGGTTTCTCAGCGTGAAGGGAAAAGGCATACCCCCAGGTTGCAGAGTAGCCAACGGGGGGTTGTGTGAAAGCGGCTGTCGTTCCTGTTCCTGTGGTACAGGATTACACTAGGGCAGGGAAGAAAGGCAAACGAAACCTGGCGGCTTCCCTTCATACTGTCCTCTTGTGCTCCGTGGACTTCATCTGCTTCACCAACACGATCGCAGACTTTGGTTTCCCTGCCTTCCTTTTCAGCTTTGCCACTCTGAAAGTTTTTAAAAAGTTATGTTTTTCTTTTTGATTTTATTTATTCATATTTTACATGCTAACTGGCTATTATAATTTTTCTTCTATAATATTTTATTTTGTCTATTTTAAGAATCAAATTAATAGTCACTATTCTCCCTCTATTTTTGTCATCTGAGAATATTAGGCAAACATATCATATGTGTCCTTTTGAAACTGACTTTTTTCATTCAGCCCTTGAAATCCAACCAAGTAGTTGTGTGTAACACTAAGTTGTTCCTTCTTATCACCAGGTAGTAGTCCATGTCATAGGTGAACAATCAGTTCCTTCTTATCACCAGGTAGTAGTCCATGTCATAGGTGAACAATCATCTGCTTAGCCATTTTTCTGTCAAAGGAGTATTTACTGTTCCTAGTTTTTCACTGTTTTAAGTAAAGCTGCTATGAACATTAGCATGCAGGGTTTTGTGTGAAGTATAGGGGTACTGTGAAAGGCTTCTGTAACGATGAAAGACTCTACATCTTGATTGGAAGATTGGTTTCAAGGACACACATGTGTTATAAAAAGGCTTGTAACTATCCACATCTACTGTGCCAATTTCAGTATCACAGTCCTATTATCTTACTACAGTCAAGGAAGGTATGACTATTGGCATAAACTATGTGGCATGTACATGGGACTTCTTCAAGCAATCTTTGCAACTTTCAGTATATATAATTATCAAAATTCAAAAATTTGAAAATACATATTTCCTTGATTAATTCGCAATCGTTGTTTTTAAAAGGGAACTAGCATTGATGCTTTAATTTTTAGTGGGAAAGGGGAGGGTTGCGGGTGGGAGGGACATTATTGGGGGGAAGCCATTGTAATCCATAAGGTGTACTTTGGAAATTTATATTCATTAAATAAAAGTTAAAAAAAGAGAAAAAAAATTATTTTTGTAATTTTACTTCATTTCTCCAAAGTATAGTTTATCCTCCTTAGAAAATGTTTTATATAGTTTAATAAACTACAAAAATAGGTCAAAGGGAAAATAGCCAACATTGTGATCGAATGCATTGAACTTTCCATTTGAGGCTTCTAACTGTTGTTTCATACTGGCAAAGATGTTTTACTCCAAGATGACTTTTCATTTAAAAATCTATATAGCTATCTTGTTCTGCTAAAAATCTACCTCCTAAAATTTCAGGTATAATTTTGCATTGATATTCATGAATACAAATTGTTCTTACTTTTTATTTTTTAGCTATAATTGTCATGTGTTGGTGGCAAATTTTTTGTTGAGGCCAAAATTTCCAGTCCTTTCCTGCTTCTGTCTTTATCTTTTGAAATGATCAATTATTAACTTTCATCTTTCCTTAGCTCTCTCCCTCACCCTCAGTTGTTCATTTCTTATTTTTCTTTTTTTCTTGAACTCTTCCAATTTATCTGTCATTGTGTCCTTTTTCTTTTCTGCAATCCATGCTCTTTTATTTCAACATACATCTTAGATTCAATTTTTACTTTGCCCATGAAAACTAAATGGTCCTATAGGTATCACTTTGAACCATTCCAACCTCCACTTCTGTCATCTTACTCTTGAAAAGACAAAAATCCCTGAAACGAGATAAGACCACCACCGAAGTTCCCCTCTAGTTTCTGCATCCCCTTGCTCCTCTATCCCACCTCACACCACTGCACTTCTTTCTCCTAGGACTCCAGGTTGCATAGTCAATCCCATCTTTACAGCACCTATCACGTGCCTCACGTCCTCACTTCCAAGCTCCCCTGCAGCTCCAGCAGACAGTCCGCTGCGGGCTCAGTCTCACCTTATACCACCCACATCCATTCTGAAGTTGGAACTGTGTACCTTTCTGCTTCAGTTCATTGCCATCCCAGGAGCCGTCATCTGCCCACAAGTGCTGCTTCACAGATGGGGCAGTTAGCACCCCCGGAGCAGCCTGCAGCAGATAAGGGGTAGGAGCCTGTGGATACTGCTCCGCCTCTTGTGCTTCAGGTGGCCAATTCTGAGAGGTATTCCTTGTACTCAGAGGCCACAATAGAATGAAATACTCACAACACACTATGGCATCTTTGATAATGCATCTACACATGGGCTGCGCCTTCTCCTGCCCTCCCTGCTCCCAGCCCCTGTGTCTGGAATCACCTTCTAAATAATTTCTCTGCACCAAAATTCCCATCTCAGTGTCTGCTTTGAAAAGTTAAGGCATAGATCTATACAATCTCTCTGTACGTCCTTTTCTCACACTGCAATGGGTAAGTCAACATCATGGAGTAACTCCAGACTGTCCAGAAGCCTGTTTCTATCTCAAGTCTTTGTGATTTAGAATATATTCCTTTGGAAGTTCAGGATCAAATACATTCAAATAGCCAAACAAATATGCATTTTATTGAGATTTCAAGTTATATATGACTTTGTGTTATGCAAATGGAAAGATTTCTCCTCTTTTAACAGTTTTCATCAAAAGCAAAAAGTCTCCTTTGTCTAGCAAGTTCAGAAACCTTGTGTAATTGGAGCAGAAAAATTAGATGCTCTAAATATCAGGTAATCAAAGAAGAAGGAAACTTACTCTCTGTCCTTATTATCTGAACGCTGTGTTCGGCGGAAGAGATACATGAATAAGCTATCCATATGAATGGGGATAAAGCTCATTTTACTAATTTTCAAGCTTCATTTCCACATAATTATAACTAAAACTATAAAAAATACAGCAGGTTTCAAATTTACCTAGTTTCTGTCCCTTTGAAAATGCACTTATGTATAATATTCGCATGCTTTGTAATAGAGTTAATGATAGGAAGAAATTCTAAAATCACAACTTTGTACTAAATATAAATAGTGAGTTAGAACAAAATATTTTGTTTTGAGCATATCACATGATGCTGAAAGAACATAATTCATTGGCCATAAAAAATCTTCAATTTGGGGGTCATTATAGTGCAGCAGGTAAAGCCACCACCTGTGAGGCCGGTATTCCATATGGGCCCCTGTTCAATTCTTGGCTGCTCCACTTCTAGTCCAGTTCCCTGCTAAAGGCCTGAGAAAAGCAGAGGAGGATGGCACAAGTGTTTGGGCCCCTGCCACCCATGTGACATGCCTGGATGAAGCTTCTGGCTCCTAGCTCCTGGTTTGATTTATCCCAGCCCTGGCCGTAGTGGTCTCCTGGAGGGTGAACCGTCAGATGAAAAAGCTCTCTCTGTCTTTTCCAACTCTCTCTGTAACTCTGACTAAAAAAAAAAAAAAAAAAAAAAACTTAAGATCAAAACTTCAGTTTTAGAAAGTGAGTCTATTTGGTTCACATTCAATAATGGGGGCCCACTCTGTGGCACAGCAGGTTAAAGCCCCAACCTGCAGTGCTGGAATCCCACATGGGCACCGGTTTGAGTCCCAGCTGCTCCACGTCCAATCCAGCTCCCTGCTAATGTGCCTAGGAAAGTAGTGTAGGGATGGCCCAAGAGCTTGGGCCCCTGCACCCATGTGGGAGACCCAGAAGAAGCTCCTGTCTCCTGGCTTCAGATCAGCTCAGCTCCAGCCATTACAGCCATTTGGGGAGTGAACCAGCAGAGACTTTCCTCTCTGTCTCTGCTTCTCCCTCTACCTCCTTCTTTCAAATGAATAAAATAAATCTTGAAAAAAAGTAATGTTTATATGCACAAAAATCAGCTATAATTCAAAATGACTTACTGATTTGACACTATCCATAGAATCTACTTAATGCAATCATGTTTTATTTTTTTAATATTTATTTATTTATTTAAGAGGAGGGAGGAAGAGAAGGATAAGGCAGGAGAGAGAAGGGAGAGAGAGAGAGGGAGAGAGAAAGAGAAAGACAGAGACAGAGACTCTTTCATTTACTGGTTCACTCCACAGATGACCACAATGGACTGGACTGGGCCAGGCCAAAGGCAAGAGCTCTATCTGGGTCTCTCATGTGGGTGGCAGGGTCCCAAATGCTTGGGCCATCTTGTGCTGCTTTTTCATGACATCAAAAGTGAGCTGGACTCTCTGCTATGGCCTGGGAAAGCAGTAGAAGATGGCCCAAACCCTTGGGCCTCTGCACCCAGGTAGGAGACCTGGAAGAAGCTCCTAGCACCTGGCTTTGGATTGGCACAGATCTGGCCACTGTGGCCAACTGGGGACTGAACCAGTGGATGGAAGACCCCTCTCTCTCTCTCTCTCTCTCTCTCTCTATATATATATATATGTATGTATATATATATATATATACACATATATATCTCCTTCTCTGTGTGTAACTCTGACTTTCAAATAAATAAATAAATCTTAAAAAAAAAGTGAGCTGGATTGGAAGTGGAGAAGCTGGAACTTGAACAGGAGCTCAGCTGGATTGGAAGCAGAGAAGCAAAAACGTGAACAGGTGCTCATATGAGATACCAGCATCGCAGGTCACTGCATTACTTGCTATGCCACAATGCTGGTCCCCACAATCATGTTTTAAAGCAATTAATTCATGTAAAGGTACATTTAAAAATCTTTTAATTTACTTACTTGGAGGGGGGGAGAGAAAAAGAGAGCGGGAGAAAGGGAGCAAGCACCCTGTATCACTCAAATGCCCACAATGGTTGGGCAGGGGCTGAAAGTGGGAGCTGACAACAAATTCAAGTTCTCCATGTGAGTGGCAGGAACCTAACTGCTTGAGTTATCACGGCTGCCTCCAAGGGTCTTCATGAGTAGTAAGCTGGAGTCAAGAATCAGAACTGGGCATCAAACCCAGGTACTCCAACTTGAGATACAGGCATCTTATTCACCACAGTAAATGTCCCCTCCAGGAGAAACACATTTTTAGTGTCTGGTCTTGCAGATTGGCTAGGTGGCAGGAAGGAGAAGAGGCCTTTGACTACAACTGGCAGTTAAGAGAGGTTATCAACATCTGAACAAGCAATGTCAACCCAGAATGAGCAGCTCCATGATAAGAGCAAAACATGGAGCTACAGAGGAATTGAAGATGGCTGTGCAGTCCAGATTTATGGGATAAGAGCAGTTTCTCAAAAGAAATCCTATCTAATTGTCTAATAATTGAAATAAGAGCTGTTCTATTACAAAGCTGGTTCCCTCTAAGAAATCAAAAGAAACTATTTACCTGAAAAATTCCACACACAAGTTAGAATTAGTTACTTTTGCTTTTCATGTCTTTAAATAAGCAAAGTGAAAGAATACGTTCAATGTAAACCTGTCCTTGAACAGATTTCTTCTGAAAGTGATTTACTGACTATGATTATTTCTTTGTAAACAACCTAAAAGAACAAAGTTTTAACACTTTAAATTATTCAGCAAAAAATAACCCAAACACCTTCATTAAATGCACTTTGATAAAGGTAGAATGCTGTTGCTAATCCTAATTAAAGCTCTTTATAATGTTCCAAAGGACAAAGAACAGAAAATAATGATCTAAGAGAGAGACATTGTGTCTGCATCAATGCATTATCCTCTTCCTTTGGAAGATAAATGTTATGTGAAGGTCAATCAATATTACAAAGAAGAATTTTAGCCCACTTAACTGTACTAATATTTAATATTTATTGAGCACTAACAATATATATGGAAATGCTAAAAACTTCAGGTTAGTCATGGTCTCTGGCCAAAAAAATCATTATTTTATTCTTAATTACATTTGAATTCCAGCCATAATTCCTAGAGCACCATGATTCCTTTGTTAATAGTGAGATATTTGTTAAAATTTTCATAGGCAACCTTAGACAAGGTAGCTAATGGATGTTCACAGTCCCCAAACATCAAGCATAGTAACAAGTAAAACAATCAATATAAAGCTATTAGAATGCATAAAAATTCAATGTAATCTATTTTTAAAAGAAGTTAGCAAGGATGCAGAAGAGAAGACCAATATGGAAATATCAATTTCTGTAAAGCAATAACAAGTAATTGGAAATGGAAATTTTAGTAAAGTATTGTTTCTAATCATCACAAAAATTACCTACTGCAATATAAATCTAACAAGTTAGGTGTATGATTTAAACACTACAAAATAGTACTTCAAAAAGCTTTGAAGATAAACCAAGTGGAGAGATATACTATGTCCATGAGTCAGAGGACTCAACATTGTCACGAAGTTAATACTGCCAATCTGATCTGCAGAGTCAATACAAACTCAAACCAAACATCAATGAGCTTTGAAGAAGTAATTCTAGGGGCCAGCTCTGTGGCAATGTGGGTTAAGTCACTGTCTGTAGTCCTGATATCTCATTTGGGCACCATTTGAGTTCCAGTTGATCAACATCCAAACCAGCTCCCTGCTAATATGCCTGGGAAAGCAGAGAAGATGGCCCAAGTGCGTGGGCCACTGAACCTACGGGGGAGATCCAGAAAAAGCTCCTGGCCTTTAGCTTCAGCCTGGCTCAGCCTCGGGCACTGCAGTCATTTGGGGAGTGAACCAGCAGATGGAAGACCTCTCTCTCTTCCAAGACGATTTATTCAAAAACACTTCTTTCTTTACTGCACTGCCTTTACAACTTTGAAGAAGATTGGTTACCCATATGTGTGTGTGTTGTATTTCCTGGACTTTCTATCTCTCCCTCTCTCTCTGTAATTCTTACTTAAAAATAAATACATAACTATTTTTAAAAAGAAGAAATAATTCTAAAATCTGCTTGGAAATTTAAAGACCCTGTGATATATGTTACAACTGGAAGAGAAGAACAAAGTTCAGAGACCAACACTACCTGATTTCAAGTTTGTTAATAAATCCAGAGTGGTCAACACTGTGTGGTATTTTTGTAAAAAAAAAAGAAAGAAAAAGAACTTAGTGGAACAGAATGGAGAGTCCAGGAATACAACACACACATATGGGTGAACAATCTTCTTCAAACTTATAAAGGCAGTACGGTAAGAAGACAGCCTTTCCATAAATAGTGCTGGAAATAATTGGATGTTCATAAACAAAATAACAGCTTTGCATCTTATACAAATACTAGCTTAACATGGATCACATACATAGATATAAAACCTACAATTATTTTGCTTAATCTTCAAGAAAGTATGAAGAGTCTTCAAAAACATTCATGGAAATTCATATTCTAGAACAATATTCTTGGATCCCAAAACAGTTTTCGCTAAAGTAAGTATCTTTTTATTACATTTTCCATTACCCGATTCTTTTTAAAGAGTTATTTTATTTATCTGAAAGGCAAGAGAAAGACAGAGAGACACAGTTCTTCCATCCCCTGGTTCACTCCCCAAATGGCCACAGTGTCTGGAGCTCGCCAGCCTGAAGCCAAGAGTAAGGAGCTTCTTCCAGGTCTCCCACATGGGTACAGGGGCCCGAGCATTTGGATCACCCTCTGCTGCTTTCCCAGGCCACTCGCAGGGAGCTGGGTCAGAAGCAGAGCAGCCAGCCGGGACTCATTCAGCACCCATTTATGATGCCGGTGCTGCAGACAGCAGTTTAACCCACCTTGCCACTGTGTGGGTCCCACATGGTTTTTTGTTTTTGTTTTTGTTTTTGTTTTTTGATGATCAAATTAAACAGCATCAGCCAGTATTTGTTAAGTGCTTATGGTCTAGATGGAAATTTTTAAAAGCTAGTTCAAGACAATAGAAGGCAGGAAAGAGTGCAATATGCATAAGAAAAGCTAGACAATTAAAAAATCATCCAGAAAGATGTTAACGACAGCCCTGCAGGAATGGTCATAGGTGTGAGAAGCTAAGTTCAACATTAAAAGAAGCTTTGACTTCTTTCAAATTTCTTTTTAAAAGCCATGTACATAAAAGAGAAAGTGATAGAATCACAAGAAATTAAAACATGCACAGTGTTTAACCTGCTACGCCACACTGCCAGCCACTCCACCAACTTTTTGAAGCACAGTGTATAGGAAAAAAGTCTTTGTAACACTGGAATAGGCAAAGAACTTTTTATCAATATAAAGAGAACAGATTTCTTGTATTTTGTGTGTATAATTCTAAGAAGATAACCATACTTTCCTTCCTCCTCTGTTCCCTCCCTCAATCCCTCTCCTTCTCTCCTTTCTTTTTTTTCTTTAATGTTTACAAGGATATGCTTTCAATCCACTCTAAAATCATAGGCTTAAATCACCACTCACCACAATATTCAACAAGTAAAAGGTAGAAAAACCACAGTTCCACAGGAGTATAAACAAGGGCTAAAACCAACAATCGCACCATAAAGTGTCCATTTCATCGCTATCCAATTTTTCTCTCCTCTATATTAACTGCCACACATCAGAGAAGTCACGGTCTTGATCTTTTTGGCTTGTTTCACTAAGCATGGTGCTTTCCAGGAGCTTCCATTTTGTTGCAATAGCAAAGGTAAAATTGATAAGAAACACTGATGAACTCATCTTGACCAAATAAAAATGGGCTGATTTTCAAGGGGTATTTTTTAGAAAAGGAAAAGATAAGCCACAAAGCAAATATCTTACAAACCAAATATCTTACAAACCAAACATTGTATATTCAGATATCTATATTTTCATATTTTTAAATGATATATACTTTATAGCAATTATATGTGAATCAAACTTGCAATCCTTTCTTAAGATATCTCACTTCAGTAGGTAAACACTTGATTACGTCACCTTCTGCTTTTCTAGAATGAACAGTTCCCATTATTTACTGGAATAAAAGGTGAAGCAGTTTGCAAAATTCATTCTAAGCAGTTTTCAGGCAATTTTACGCATTCTGAGAAAGCTCACATACAGGAAGGAAAATGTGTTCATCAGTCTCTTCAGAGTTACACTTACCCTTGAATGAGCAGCAACCTGGGGCAGTACAATAATCCCACTCAGTTTTTAACCACATTCCAGAACACTTTTCCACAACTCATGTTCCCCAGTCAATTTTATCTGCCATATCTGTAATGCTTTCCACATAGTCAGCCTTTCCCTTGCCTATTTGGTCAATGAATAGAGACTTTTGTAACAAAGTACATACACTTCCATGGAGTCAGCAAGACCATTATATAGTATCAATTTTTGTATCAGCAAAAGTGAAAAAAAAAACAAAATCATAATCTGAAAACTCTCTTTTGGTCGACCTTGAGAAATAGGAATGTGTCCACTGAATACCAGTGAATTGCAAAAAAAAAAAAAAAGTAACATGTATATTATGAACACACTTGTAAATCTAATAAAATCAAGCAACAAATCATATAAGGAAATTAGAAGGCAAACCAGGCAGGAACACACTTTAAACATCCATAGAAATAATTATTCAAAGAAAAAGTTCCAGTGTAAATGTAAGAAATACTGAGCTGTGGGAAAGTATTTACTCAACCTATTTCTATATATAACTTCTAAAGATGGAGTTTTTCTTTTCTTTAAGATGAATGTGATTGAACCATTTTATATGCTAACCATGATAATCACTGAATCTGCTTACCAGTATGCTTTGCAATACATTTATAATACTAGAATTCACTCAGTGTTGGTCTTCAAAAATGAAAGTTCTGGCAAAATGATTCAGAAAGGAAGTTTGATAAATTTGGTTATTGATATTTAGCTAAAATTCCATTTAAAATAAAAATATCAGTAGACACTATAGCTTCTATCTTGAAAAAAAGAAAAATACAAGATTCTTAGGTTGTGTTTTTAATTTTTCAAAGCAAAAAAGGTTATACTTTCATGAAATTTAGGATCATGGGAGATCACTCATCATTAAATTTATTAAGACATTGTATAATCTATTTAAAGTGACAAAATATTTTTAGCACCTGTCCAAAGGGTTAACATAACTCAAGTACAATTTTTAGGAAATGCTCAAGAAGTTATTGTAATGAATGACACATTACCATAAGTACATGGGACATTTTAAAATGAATAATAGTTTAACATGAAAGTATAATTAAAACCACATGAAAGAATCAAAAATATATAGTAAATGGATCCATTCTTTTAATTTATCATAATCCACATTGTGAAAATAAACACATAATCCTAACATGATAACAGTCTGTCAGATAAACACAGCTACTCTGCTCACCCTCCATTCATACCACCTTTTCCCATGGAGACAATGATTCCCAGGACATTTCAAGCATTCTGTTTGATGAACACAAAGGCCTGCTATTCTACATGAAAGAAGGTACTGAGTTGAAAAGACCAGTCATAAATAAAACCACAGATAAGCCATAAACTTTCAGGATCTGAGTTTTTCTTTATGTAATATAAGAATCATGGCAACCAGAAAACAATGTTAAAAAATTCACATTCATGTTGTGCTGAGGAGTCCTCACCAAGAAGATAATTGGCATCAATAAAGAGAGGACATGTTAACTCTAACATCCTATACTAGTTGTCTAAAATCCTACAATAGTTGTCTAAACACTAATATTTGAATCTTTCTATTTCTGTTTAACAAAATGGACAATTCCTTGTAATACTACATTATAAAATATTAGTTCTTAAAGGACCTCAGAGGATACTCCTAAATAAAACGTGATTTTTCAAAGTCCTATCGGCAAACTCCTCCATGGTCTCTGTACTGTTACAAGTCCAGACACAGCCATCTCCTTTCCCAGCCGTATCTCCCTCAGTTTCCCCAGCAGCCTTTGACTTAACTCTGCAAGCACATTTGTTCTCGAGATAAATCACACATTTTTATGCCTATTTTTTTTTTCTTCTCCACTTGGTAATTTCTTACCTTTCCACTAGTTGTAGTGTTGCTTGCAGGGAAGTTTTCCATGACCTGTGCTTACATACATAGTATCTCCTTTTCTGATTGTGATGCAGTGAGAAGAAAAGAAAATGTAGAGTCCAGCATCAATTAAAAACTTCCAGCCAACACATTGACAAATATGATATTGAGTAACCTATCAAATCCTTCTAAAGCTTGTCTTCCTCATCTTTAAAGTAATTTGTTCAATAACTGTCTTATCATAAATAGGAGGGTCAAATACCATGATTTATTCCAAGAGCATGAGAGATTTTTTTAAAAAAAATATTTATTTATTTATTTGAAAGTCAGAGTTACAGAGAGAGAAGGAGAGACAGGGAGAGAAATTGATTCTTGGCAAATGATTACTATCACTGATAGTATTCCAGACAACTCTTCACAAGATTGCATCGCTACTATCTATCATGTTTATCCTCTATACTAGACTATCAGTGGGAGGGATCAATCATATTTAATCTTCTCTGTACTTGTAAGAATTAGCCCAGGGCCTAGAAGGAGTCATTGCTGATTAAATATTAAATAAATGGACAGATGAATGAATAGAAATCATACAACACAACATCTTGCTTTAATAACTGGAGAAACTAAAACCCAAACAATTTAGGTGACTTTTCTAAAGGCCACATTTCTAGTTAACAAAAGAACTGTACTAGAACATCAGGAGGATTTCAATAGCAAGATTTTTCTTAACGGGGAACTTATTCTTTTCCACTTAAGTGCTATTTGGATGAGGCCATAAATCAGGTGGGCCTGCTCTCCACCAATATGTGAGATCCATGTGACAAAGACTGACCAGAGTCAGCCCCACTCCACCTCCAGGAGGACTGAATGATCCAAGGATAAAATTGTAGCCCAAGCCAAGTCATGAGTGTTTTTTGAGTTACTACTCAGCTCTCAGATGGTCTGTCAGGTGTATTATCTTTATGACACTTCACCAGCATGTTTACTGCTACCCTCTGTGTCACATCTGAAATTCTTTTCTTCCGCAAAGACAAGAACTTCTGATCCAGCCATCTCCAGCAATGTATTTAGGCAAATCCAGCCAGAAGAAAACAAGATCAGTGTTAAGTCCAAGCAACTTTGCCCTGAGGAATGCTCCATGTCTAGCCTACATCTATATTTTCTCCTGTCTTGCCTAGTGGCAGCCAAGTTTCTTTGCCAGTATTTCATGGCTTGCCTACTCTGTTTCAATCTAGCCACGTTGGCCATTCCCTGCTCTTTCCCTCACGCATGCAGGTATGGATCAGACCATCAAATTCCATTAACGTGCTTGCTGCTAGAAGACTCCCACGGTAGGATAAGCTGGGAGTGGAATAGGGAAGATTACATTAGAGACCTCGCCAGCTTCAAAAGAAAGTCATTTCTCCAAAGGCACGCTGCAAAAGCCATTCCCTGCAGCCAGTCCCATCAGGAACATCTTACAAGAGATCAAGGCTCACTCACTCTTCTTTCAGACATGCGGAGCCCTCCTGGCCCTCCACATCTTGCTTACAGCCTGCCCAGTGTCTTTAAACTACTGCTTCTCCCTCACCTCAAATGTCAGGACATGGCAGGAAGGCTGCAGCTCCAACACCTGGTCTCAGCTGGCCCCTACATTTCTTTGTTATTTCCCTACTGAAGGACCTCATGTGTGTCATTTGCCATAGCTCCTTTGCCATCATTTTGAAAAAAGTACAGGCAAGAATTTGTCTTTAGATGGGGGTGGCGCTGTGGTGCAGTGAGTTAATGCCCTGGCCTGAAGTGCTGGCATCACATACATACGGGCTCCAGTTCGAGTCCCGGCTGCTACACTTCCGATCCATCTCTCTGCTATGGCCTGGGAAAGCAGTGGAAGATGGCCCAAGTCCTTGGGCTCCTGCACACACATGGGAGACCCAGAAGAAGCCCCTGGCTCCTAGCTTCGGATCAGTGCAGCTCTGGCCATTGCAGACAATTGGGGAGTGAACCATCGGAGGGAAGACCTCTCTCTCTCTCTCTCTCTCTCTCTCTCTCTCTCTCTCTCTCAGACTCTCCTCTCTCTGTGTAACTCTGACTTTCAAATAAATAAAATAAATCTTTAAAAAAAGGAAGGTTTTTCTTAAATTGATGTTTTTTCTGCCAACCAGACCCCCTGCAGGGCCATGTTTTATAACTCCCTCTTCCGTTTTTTCTAGACTGGCAAGAATGGGGCTTCCAGCCTCCCTGACCCAAACCGAGCCCGTGTTCTAACTTGCTAAACTATGGAAGCTTCTCTGCCTACCCATTTAATAGTCTTCTTTTCCATAGTTGTGGACAGCACATCCCTTGTTATACTCATAGAACTTTCTGATTTCCACAGCCCCTCATCATTGCTCCCAAGTATGGAAAGGATGAAATAGTCTATAAAATCCTGAAAATGTGCCTAGCTCCTGGCCTCAGCCTGGTCCGGCCTTGGCCACAACAGTTATCTAGAAATGAACCAACAAATAGAAGGTCTCTTTCTCTTTCTCTTCCTCTCTCTCTCTCTCTCTCTTTCTCTCTCTCTCTTTCTCTGTGTGTGTGTGTGTGTGCTTTCTTTCAAATAAATACAACAAAATTTTTAAAATAAAGCCTGATGTGCTTTTTAAAATGCTGCAAGTTTATGAGTTATAACTTTTTTTTTTATTATTTGACAGGTAGTTATAGACAGTGAGAGAGACAGAGAGAAAGGTCTTCCTTCTGTTGGTTCAGTCCCCAAATGGCCTCTACGGCCAGCACTGCATCAATCTGAAGCCAGGAGCCAGGTACTTATCCTGGTCTCCCATGGGGTGCAGGGCCCAAGCACTTGGGCCATCTTCCACTGCCTTCCTGGGCCACAGCAGAGAGCTGGACTGGAAGAGGAGCAACCGGGACTAGTACCCGGTGCCCCAACAGGTACTAGAATTGAGTTATAATTGTGACCATGGTTATTATAAGTCTTTTATAATCCACAGTTGTGATTCTCTGAAAATATTTGCAATTAGACTCAGTAGATATCTTTTAACAAAATAATTTTGGTTGTACACGTAAGTGTTTTGTCTTCTAAGCTTACGATTTTGCTGAGATTTCTAGGATTTACAACACTCTGGTAAAGTATAAGCTGGCTCCTATATCTTAGAAGTCCAGATAACAGGCTTATCTGATTTTGTACCTCTTCATTTCTTTTTTTTTTTTTTTTTTTTTTTTGACAGGCAGAGTGGACAGTGAGAGAGAGACAGAGAGAAAGGTCTTCCTTTGCCGCTGGTTCACCCTCCAATGGCCGCCGCTGCAGCCGGCGCACCGCGCTGATCCTGGCAGGAGCCAGGAGCCAGGTGCTTTTCCTGGTCTCCCATGGGGTGCAGGGCCCAAGCACCTGGGCCATCCTCCACTGCACTCCCTGGCCATAGCAGAGAGCTGGCCTGGAAGAGGGGCAACCGGGACAGAATCCGGCGCCCCAACCAGGACTAGAACCCGGTGTGCCGGCGCCGCAAGGTGGAGGATTAGCCTATTGAGCCACGGCGCCGGCTTCTTCATTTCTTAATGTGTTCAACTTCCCTAAGTAGGACCATTATATGTTGATGTCACATGCTAATTTATTTTCAAAATGATTTATTTATTTGAAAGTGAGAGTTACAGAGAAGAGGACATACATGCCGACAGAGAGAGATCTTCCATTCTCAGGTTCACTCCCAAAACAGCTGTAATGACCAGGCCTGGGTCAGGATGCTGCCAGGAGCCTGCAAATCCATCTAGGTCTCCAAGATGTGTGGCAGGGCCCCTGCGCGTGGGCCATCTTTCACTATACACCCAAGCACATTGGCAGGGAGATGGATAAGCCAGTACTCATACGGGATGCTGATGTCTCAGGTGGTAGCTTAACCCATTGTGCCACAATACAGCCCCAGAAGCTAATTTTTAGTCAGGGTTTTCCTTTGTAACCAACCTAGGAAAGCTTTTTTATATTCCCTGTTATCTTTATCGAGTATTGATTGCTTGGAGAGAACTGAGTCTTAAAGGAATCAAGGTTATCAGTTTACTTTAAAATATTTGCGTGATCACTTTGTAACCCTGACAAAATCCAGCCCACAGCTCTGGGTACTACTTTTACAATGATTGAGGTCCTATTTTGACCAAATGTTTTAAACCTATGAAAATTTTTTAGATCTAAAGTTTTAAATGGAGTCTTATTAATTTTGGGATTTCCAACTGGATCCCTAGAAATCCAAAGTTGTAAATTGACTTTGAGATTTTGAATTAAATCTTTGAAAATTCCAAAGAATGGGACTCTCACCCTGGGGAAAAACACAGCTCTGGTATAAAATGCACTGCCAGGTTGTGAAAAAGTCTAGGGCCCTTGAAAAACTGCCCCCGCTGACAATGCTGTACAAGCCGTAGACAATCACCACTTTTGGAACTCAGTTCGAAAGCCGACCTTTCTCTAACTCCTTCAACCACATGAAAGGAAGGTCCCGGGATGAGACTCAGAGATATTGAACTTGGATATACAGTTAGTACCAGTTAGGCCAGCCCATGAAGGAAATTTACATGGTGAGAAACTGGTTAATTCTGAAAATCTAAGGGAAAAGCCACCGGTTCTTTCCTGAGTAGGAAAATAATCAAAGGCACCTCACTTGTTGTTTTCCAAATGGAAAATAAACTCTCTATACTGCAAGACTCTCCACTAGAATGTATTCTCTACAAGAAGGGCTGACTATTTGTTTTTTGTAACACTGCCTGGCCACAAGATAAATTAGAGGGCCAAGAATCAGATCATGGTTCAAAAATAACTTAAATTGTGATACCATTTTACAGCCAGGTCTACTGCTCTGTGGGCACAGTAAATGTACAGAAGTCCCCTCTACAAACCAAATTAAGGGGGAGATAAGAAGTTACACTGATAACCTCGAAAATTTAGGAGAGATATTAGGTGATCACAATTTTTTATCTTACCTGGAATGACACAGTTCTCCCCACAGGCACTGTCTTAACTCATAGGAAGACAGTGGAGAACATGCCCTGACTATAGACGTCTACCTTGGGCAATTCCTGATGCTTTTCAAAAATTAGAGATAGGACTGAGCACTCCCTTGGCTGACATCTGAAAGGTTGTCTCCATAATCTACTTTAATAGAGACCAGGAGGAAGAGGAGTGAGCTAGGCAGAAGACACAAGGTAAGGATACTTGGCAGGCCCAGTTGAGAGTTGCTGTACATGGTGATTTGCCATTGAAGGGACCCAACAAGTCCAGTCTATCTCCAAACAGCACCTATTACCAATGTAGAAAGACAGGGCATTAGGAAAGCAGCTGCCATGACAGAAGCTAGCCTCCAATAAAACCAAAAGTTGGTTTGTTGAAAACAGAACTGCCTGGAGGGTCAACGGACTCTCAGGTCAGAACTGCGGATTCTGCTGGCCCTAAGCTGAGGAATCCCTTTGCTGTACTTGGCTCCCAAAGTAATCATTATTATTGAGGGGATGGATCCTAGGTATACTATTGACATAGCTGGAGGACCAGGCGCTTTCTACTAGACACAAGAGCCTCCTATGCCAAGCTAGCCTCCTATTTGGGCCAGCCCTCCTCCAAGTCCATCCAAAATAATGGGACTCAATGGGATCCCTTCTCTAAGGAGATTCACACCTATCTGGTAATGTCTCCTCCAAAGCCCCATGTGAAGGTGAAAGGGGAGGGTGTGAGGAATTACAGGGACTAACAGGGAGTAGGCCAGTTGGAAGGCAGTTAGGAAGAGTTAACTGCATTTAGTTTTACCAGATCTAGACAGGGTAGTAATCCCTGCCTCCTGATTAGCTGTTATGCTACCCTCGCCTGATTGCTTAAATCTAAGTTTGATTTTCAGAAAGAGGCCAATCAGAGAGCTACTTCATGTTTATGAAGGGCAGACCCTAACAAGCTTCTCTGGCAACTCCTCCCTTGGAGCTCCCCTCCTGACTACTGCAGCAGGAGGTTTCTCACTTTCAATAAATCTTGGTTTGCTCAGTGTCCCTGTCCATATGAAAATTCTTCTTCTATGTAAGATGAGAACTGAGATCATCCTCACCCTCATTCTCCCACAACAGCTTGGTGCTGTGACATGGATTTAACTTGAATCCAACTTAGATGAACTTCAGATCATCTCACTGGATGGGTGAGCAGGCAGAATGCTTCTGCCTTGGTTTCTTGGAGAACGTTACTCTCTCTGGTAGCAACTCTGCCTCTCATAAGAACATCAGGTCCCTGTCAGCCAGTTAAAAGTGGTTAGCATGGCTGCCAGTCTTAAGACTCAGGGGTTAGGCTTGCTGACTAGGGCTGGATTAATTCCCCAGAGCTGAGACTCTGTTCTAATCTCTCTGTCTCTCTCTCCATCTCTCTCGCATGGAGCATCCCTTTGCGAGGAAATGGGAGAAGACCCATCATGCGAGACTGGGAGAAGGTCTTGGGGAAATTGTGAAATTCGGGCCAGGGCAACACTCTAATGTTCTTAAAAGGCAACTTGACTGGACACCAGTGTCCAACAGCCCAAAAAGGCGTCAGGCTGAGAACTGAACTCTGTTCTTCCTTCCATGGAACGCTACCTGTCAGTGAGATTAGATGAAGTTTGGAGTGAGGCCATGGGTTCTATGCTCCAGTGCCCGGAGGACTGCTTACTTTATCCAGATCCTGATGAGATCTCTGTCTCTTTTACTGCTTGCCTCACTACACTGTGGCCACTAGAAGCTCTTTTCTCCTGCCAGCTCCTCTTCATTACTTACAAACTACAATTCCCTGTCCTATTGGTTGTTATTTCCCTAAACATCTGGTTGGTTTGGGGTCAGAATTTAGGCATCCCTTTTGCAGACACAGGCAGCTGTCTCCTAGTCACCTCTTCAGGCACAGAACCCCTGGTGACCTGAGACCTGTCTCACCTGTGGAGAGAGGTCCTTCAGCAAGGACCCTCCTTTTCAGGTGCTGCCCTCTCTGGGTTGACCCCTGTCAGGTCCTTTCTAGATAGTACATACCTCAGAGGCAGCTCACAGGGGAGGATTTTTATTCCCCCACTGTGCTTCTTTATTGCTACACCTGCTTAGTCACCAGCTCAAGTGATAGCCAGCAGTGGTGCCCACCCTCCAAACTCTAGCTTGAAATACACTTTTTAAAGGTTATGTGGCTCAAGGTTAGGAGGTGCAGGACAACTGTTTCTTTTCATGTTAGCCAAAGCAGCAAAAGTATGTTATTTGCTCAAGGCAGGAGTCTGTTCCAGCTCACTCCCAGTGCATGCTGTTCTGGCAAATATATATCCTGGGTTACAGGCAAGGAAGGCTGAGTGAGTGTGGGTTATACGTGCTAGTCCCACCTGCACCTTCCCCCATTCTCTGTGGACTGCAGTGCACATCTGGATGGCACAGGCAGCAGGAGAGTTTGAGAGACATCTAAAACTCAGGAGAGATTAAAGCTGAATGACACTTCTGTTTTTATCCTCTTATTCCAGATGCAAAAGAAACCCACCAACAGCAGGCACTCCCTTGGGGTACATCCTATGTTGAGATTCCTTTGACCCCCACAGCTTGAAGAAAATACACCTGATTTTTTCCTTCATCACTGCCTGGTCTGGTTACAAAGCAAGGGAAGGAAAAAGTTAGCCTCCAGAGGAAAGCATTAACTACAATGTGGCAGTTCTATCTCATCCAGGATCATAATGACCCCCTGCAACCTGCCCACTTCTATCTCCCCCTCCTTACCCAAACCTTTAGCTCCCTTAGAATCTCATGCCAGTTGACTACTTATTCAGCAAATGAAGAGGGCGGAGACCTATATGAGTCCAAGTCCCTTTTCCTCTGCAATGTCTTAGGCAGATTAAGGGAGATCTGGGTAGCTTCACAGATGATCCAGATCATTCTGTAAGGGCCCTCCAGAACTGGCACAGGTGCATGAGTTAACCTGGAAAGATGTAATGCTGCTCCTCAGCCAGACTCTACCATGTTACAAGAGCTTGCAGCTCCACATGCAGCAGAGGAATCTGGAGATGCACTGGATTTATCCCATGGACAGGATCCTAAAATTGCAATCTACAAACAAGAGGTTCCATTCCCCATAAGTCAAGAGTCAGTTCCCCACGATGACCTGAACTGAGTCCCAAACAATCCTGAAGAATGCTGTTTTGTGGTCACTCAAACTAGACAGTTACAAAACCGTATTCACCATGTCTTGGGTAACGCCAGACAATTCCATGGCCATGCCAGTTAGAGTTGGAATTTCTAGCCTAACACTGGATCACGGAAATCTTGACTGTTGCCTCTCCTAGCCCCTCTGACTACTTTACTTTGGACTAAGTATCTTTAACGTACTCATGCATTTTTTTCTTTAACAGAATATAAGCCATCCATCTAGATAGTAACAAGGTAATGAGGCAGGAATTCCAATCTATCCCATTGTACAACATGACCAGCCCTCTGGATCATTAAGGACAATGTTATCCAGCACTACTTCAATACCACTGGTTGTCCAATGCCGTATGACAGAAAGTAAGAAAATATCCATAACCAGCTCTACACCCATGTGCCAACTCAATTAAGCTACAGAAGACAGACCTTCACTCATTTCTTCCATAATATTATGGGGGAATGTTAAGTGGCAAGGTAAACGTTAGCCTAAGTGTGTGAGAGGGGCCAAAGAAGAAAAATGAGAATTTTGTGCAGTTGAATGAGGGAAGAAGCTTAGAACCACATCTTGGAAGCAGATTAGCTCTTGCTCATCAACAGTCACCCTTTTAGGTGGGTCCCAGCCCTCTAATCTTAAGAGCATCTTCCCCACCTTGTACAGGTAGAGTGGGGAGCTTATAGGCAATAATACTGTGGTGATCAACGTCTTGGAGGAATTTGACAAGTTCCATGCCCAGAAAGCCCTCCACTCACTAACATTCCAGAAAAGGAAGGGGGAACAAGAAAAGTGAGAAAGAGAAATGTCTGTGTTTGTAAAAACGCCTGTGTAAATGCAGACTGGGCTCCGAATCCTTTGCTGAGATGCCTCCTGGCTGACCAGGTGTTCAACCTGGAGAGCAAGCACACTGCAAAGAAATCGGAAGTTAAAAAACAGAAAGTTACTGCAATCCTGCAAGTGATGCTGCTCTAAGAACACGTTTACTTTATAAATGAACTAACATTAAGCCAATATGAGAAACTGCATTAAAAATTGTTAAATTTAAGTGTGCTCATTGGATGCTTCCTTATACTTTTCTACAGTATTTGAAACAGTTTAAAAATAAAAAAACAACAAATAATTAAACATTACCAAAAAAGATCAAAGCTTATTTAAAAGAACAGAGAGAGAAATGCAATGAGACTTAATGTTAACGTCATTTGAAACTCTGGGGCTTTAGCTGCAGCTCCTTGTGCTTAACATGATTTATTTAACTTATCTATGCTGGTTTGCTGGCATGTACAATATTAAAGATCCTTACATATATTTCTTCATGTCAAGACTCATGTTCTTCCTGTGTACCTAGAGGTGATCCAAATAGCTATCAAATAATGTATAGTACCCATCAATAGCAAAAAAGGAGCAATATATTGCCACAACTGCTTAATTTTCAGTGGCAAACCTCATGCTTTCAATCTCAATATCTACCAGTTGATAGCAACCAAAAGTTGAATAGGATGAAACTGCTAAAAATTGTTAGTCATGGGGCCGATGTTATAGCCCACTAGGTTAATCCTCCGCCTGCGGTGTCAACATCCCATATGGGTGCCAGGTTCTAGTCCTGGTTGCTCCTCTTCCAGTCCAGCTCTCTGCTGTGGCCTGAGAAGGCACTGGAGGATGACCCACGTGCCTGGGCCCCTGCAACCACATGGGAGACCAGGAGGAAGCACATGGCTCCTGGCTTCAGATCAGCGTAGCTCCAGCCGTTGCATCCATTTGGGGAGTGAACCAATGGAAAGACCTTTCTCTCTGTCTCTCTCTCACTGTCTGTAACTCTACCTGTCAAATAACTAAATAAAATCTTCAAAAAAAATTATTATTCAAAAATATTACTTCTTCCTATTTGCAGAAAGCACATTTTTAATTTGGTAAATTAGAAAAACTTGCCAGTCACTTTTCCTGTGTGGGAAATGCTTACACAAAAGCTTTTAACCTTGAGCTAGCAACAACTTACTAATATTTAAAAACATGTCTGTTTCAATCAACCCTGTCAACACAGTCCTTTCTCTACCACTGACCTTGGAAACATCTCATTAACACAATGCAAATTTTCAACTTTGGAGCACAAAACAGGTTTTTTTGCTTTCTTTTTTTTTTTTTTTTTAAACTAGAGAATGTTTTAAATTAGTTTACTTACATAAAGACAAAATTTTTAAAAATCCAAATCTGAAATGTGTAGCTTTGTACTTTTCATAAATATGTAGATCAAGTGCAAATTTTGACATACAATACTCCCAACAATATAAAGTATAGGCTGGAATTTAATAAATACCTTTATTAACAAGAGTAAGGTAGATATAAACAGCTAGGTAATAACAGTTGAAATTTAAAGCAAACTACTGCCAAGTGTTCTGATAGTTCTAATAGTTATTATTGTTCTGCAAGTCCTTGAATTTTCTTATTAAACTCTACTCATTATTTAATTAAAATGTCCTTTTAGGTTAGAAAAATCTAGTACCCAATATGTGTAGTAACAAATCAAAATTGGAATACCCAGGCCAATTTCCTCAGTGCTAGCTCAGGCTATGCCTTTATCCAGTGTAACTTTCAAAAGTTAAATATATCTCACATTTTAAAAATAATAAAATATTAGGATTGGAAAGAATATTACATGACCATGTGCTAATTACACTTATTCTTAAGTTTCTAAAATAACTTTATTTTAAATACCCTGTTCCAGAGAGAATACTTTCAGTTCTTCAGTCATTATTCTTGGGTGATTTTATTTTTAAATTATTTATTCATTTATTTTTGAAAGGCAGAAACAAACAGAGAGGAACAGAAACAAAGAGTTCTTCAATCCATTGGTTTATTCCCTACATGCCCATAACAGCTGAGGCTGGGCAAGGCCAATGCCAGGAGCCAGGCACTCATTCTTTGGCACCCACATGGATGGCAGAGACCCAACTGCTTCAGCCATCAGCTGCTTCCTCCTGGGATGCACACTCACAGGAACCTGGAGCAGGAAGTGAAACAGAGACTTGAACCTGGGTATTGATATGGATTGTAAGCATCCAGCTGGCATTGGAACCACTATTTGTCAAATGCATGCCTCTCAGACAATTTTAACTGAGAGAACTAGAACTACATGTTGTCTTCAAAAGGCTTCTCCTTTTAAAATCTATTCCAAAAATTTTTATACAAGGATACTTCAAACAGTTCCTGGAAAACTGGAATTAAAAGATAAGTTTATTTTGGTGCCAAAAAATCTGAAATTCATGAACAGCTTCTTCATAAAATACTTCTTACATGAGAATTTTGAAGATGCTTCGTATGCATAGATTTTCAAAATTTTTGTATCAATATAAACTTAACTTTTAATTCAATTTCCATGAATTTTTGAAGTGTTCTCAAATAACAGGAAGAAAATTTAATTTACTATATCCATTGAAATGTATATAAAATTTTCATGGGAAATATTGAGAAAGAAATTCATAAAGTTACATATTTATGATTTCAAAAGAAGGGAATCTAGACTCTAACCCTCTCCTAAATTCAAAATGTGGTATGGGGACTATAGAAATGGAGAAGTAAAAAGAAAAGATCCTAAAATATGTAGTTTTGCAAGCACAAATGACAATTTATTTTTCCCAATAAAGCTCTAGGAATTGTCCCAGTCTTAGGGCCCAGGATGATGATGAACAATGACCTACTGATTTCTACGTGATTCTAGGAATCCCAGCTGGAGGGCAGACTCACAGAGACTCTGAAGGGTCTTCTTGAGGCAGGTGGTAGAGACAGAGTGACACCACAGCAGGCACCAGCATTGAGCAACATCTATAGAACAGGGAGACTGCGACTGCACAACACAAGTCACCATGGAAGGTCAGCTTAACGAGGCAGAGTGGGTGATGCAACAGTGGCTTTCCAACTTGGGGTGACTGTATCTGGACACCTGTTCTATTGTCCTAGCCCTCTGCCCTTTGAGGCCTTGGTACTATCATCGTCTATTAGACCTTACATGCAACCTCAGAGAAAAGAGCATATAGTCAATATCTGTCACTAGGAATAAAATTATTACAAATTTAGAGAACTTAAAAAATAAAGCCTATTAGTTCATTCATGAGGGTCAAAAGTCTAGCATGGAGACAGCTAATTCTGTACTCCAGACATCACATGGCTGAAATTAAGGTGGTTTGCAAGCTGTCAACTATTTATGTGGAGGCTCAAGAAAAATCTTCACTGAGGCTCATAAAAGTGGTTGCCAAAATTCAGTTCTGTGGGCTTTCAGGATCGAGTGTCTGTCTTACTCCTGGATGGCGGCAGCCAGCGACTGGCCTCAGCTTCTAGGCACAGCCTACATTCCTTGCCATCGACTGGCCTCACCTTCTAGTTACAGCCTACATCCTTTGCCCTGTGGTCCCTTTCATCCTAAATGCAACCCATACAGAATCTCCTTCACACCATATCCCTTTCAACTCTCATCTTTTTTGACACCATGTCCAAATCCATGTTTAAAGAGTTCATGTATTAACTCAGTTTCATCCAATAATCCCCTTTGCTTAAAATCACCTATTTTGATGCCTTAATTATATCTTCAAAGCCCACCCACAACAACACCTATGTTAGTCTTTGCCTGAATAACTGCAGAAAAGTATGTGAACGCCAAAAGTCAGGAATCTTAAAGATTATCTTATAATTCTACCTATTGCAGAGCAGGGAAAGAACTGGTCTATAAAAAGTGTAATTGATGTTTAAAACCCCATTGAATGTGTGTATATGGAAGCATTATTTATATCCTAGAATTTCTTTTACCAAATGTGAAGCTGTCTAATGTTATCTATTTTCTTTAGATCATACATAAAGCTGTTGGGAAGTAGGCAAGAACAGCAGGAGAGGTCCAAGGACATCAATTCGAGTCAGAAGGGAGCTAGGATATTAATTCTCTCTGCCTGACCAGCTTCTTTTACCACCTGGGTGATCAAACTCAGGTGAGACCCAAGTCTCAGTGTCAGAAGTGCACCTTGGGAAAATTCAAAGAAGCAGCAGGGTCCTTAACATTCTTTAGAAGCTAAGGAGGGATAAGAAAGACTTTGAAGAGTACTCTTGAATTCCACTTCCGGTAAGAGTACTCCGATCCCATGCAGACCAAAAGGGTTTCACTGTGAAATTGCTACTGTGAAAGAACCCTCCATTTTGACAAGCTGCTGAGAGCCAGTTTCCTGAGAATTAGTATTCTCTTATGAAACCAAGGAGTGAAATGTTGAAGGCACCTATGTTGCAACCACTCTTTCCTGAAAAACAACACACGGTTAATTTACATGAGGGTAGGATGCATAAGCATTAACATGCTAAGTTGCAAATGTAATTTCTGTGGTATAGGACAGTAAATCAGATTCTCAATATTCTCTAGTTATTCCCAACTATTACTCAAAATTATTCTGGCTCTTTCCATGATGCCAAGAGCTTTTTCCATGAACCATAATAAATAGCCAATGTCCTTTAGGAAAAAAGGAAGAATGAAAAAATTGAAGAAAGATACCCTTCGATCAACATCAGGAGCGCCATGCAGCTCCTAAATGTATTCAATTCATACTTTGTTTTTAAAGAAGATAGAGCTATTTATTTCGGTCCTATGGGCAAACTCAGAATATAATGGACAAAATGTCAGGGAGAATGAAGAAAAACGATGATGTTCCCCGACAGAATAAATACATCCTTTTTAAAAATAAAGTTACCAGTCACTAAGCCCCAAGTGATCAGCTGCTGCAAGACATAAGGCAGCTAAAGCTGTGCAAGACACGTGGGTAACTGAGGATTTATATTTAGAATGAACCCGCACTGGTAGAGATTGATAATCCTTCAAGAGCCCAGCCTCTACTTCTCGAATCTCTAGATGTTGCCTCCATTTTCCTAAAGGTATTTTCTATGTTTGGACCACTTTCCACCGTGGAGAATCTCAGCGGCTCCTTACTAAAAAATGCATGTGCTCAGCGCTAATACAAGGACACAAATGGCTGCTCAATGTACACACAGAGGGACACTGGGGATTTCTGATCTGCTACTTCCACACCTGCCAGAGAAAGAAGCTTTACTGGAGAATGCTGCCTTACATTCAACAATTCACACGGCCAGTTTTCAAAACATAGTTCCCTGCTATTAATTACATAATAATACATGAATATTGACTACCCTGAATAATATTGACCAAGTCTTACCCAAAAAACTTCCTGATTAATGCAAAATTTATCTTCGCCACCTCAGCTTTAGGTTTCTGCTCACTTTTTTGCAAAAAAAAATTCTACATAGTCCAGTGCAATGTGGATCTTACTTTCAAAAAGTTTTCTCCCAAATTCTGAACCCAAAACAATTCTCCTGTTTTTTTCAATTCTTGTAGCAGTATTTACCTGAATTGTTGAAAATGATTCACTACGTCCTCCACAAAGCCTGGAACTCCCTCTTATTAAGTTCCTGTAGTAAATTAAGTAATGGCCAACAGACGATACCAAGTTCTACTGCCTGCAACCCATAAATATGACCTTATTTTGATAAAAGGTATTTATAGATGTAAAAAATTGAGGACATTTTTAAATGAGTCCATTTTTAGAAACATCTACGTAAAATTTATTTGAAAGGATGACAGAGGGTGAGAGAGATCAATCTTCCGTCCATTGGTTCACTCTCCAAATGCCCCATCAGGCAGGGCCAATGCTGGGAGCTTCAAATTCAAGCAAGGCCTCCCACATGGGTGGCAGAATCTAAGTACTTGAGCCATCATTTGCCACCTCTCAGGATGCACGTGAGCAGGGAGCTGGATCAGAGGTGGATCCAGAACTCATACTCAGGGACTCTGATATGGGCTACAGGCTCCCAAGAGGCAACTTCATCGCTGAACCAGTCACCTGTCACAGATACAGGATTTTGAACTGAGACGCTTGCCTTGGATTATCCAGATGGTACAGAAGTAAATGGTATCAGAATTGTCTTTTTGAAAGTGATGCTATCACACACGCATATGAAGGCAGTGAGGGAATGGAGTCTCCCCCAGAGCCTTCAGAGGGAGCGCAGCACACACTATTGACAAACTTGGTTTCCAATTCTGGGCCCCACAACCAGAAGAGAATAAATTTCTGCTGTTTCAAGCCACCACTCTGTGGTGATTCTTATAGCAGACACTGGAAACTAGTGGAGTTCACCTCGTACGTTCATTAATTGACCCATTACTTTTCACAAAGGCAATGTAAGGCAGCAGGGAGCTAAGCGTGATCAGACACCTGGACTTCTGTACCTCCATAATTACATCGGGCTGCACCTGTTAAAATTTGCTCTCTCCAATTCTTACAGCTTTTGTAGGAAAATGCAAGCCTCCCTTTGCAAAATTATTCAGGTTCTCTTATTCCCAGGTACAACAATGATGTGGCACATTATTGTTTTAAAAAGTAAGACATAAAGAGGTTCTCATCCAGGTCCTGACACCTGCTAGCTTTTTTTAGGTTAGACAATGCATTTAACCTCTTTTAACTCTAATTTTCTCATTCATAAAAATTGGATACGTTCATAGGATTGCTGAGTGGATGGAACAAAATTCATGTAAAAGACAGGGATTACTGCCTTCTAAATGCTGAGTAAACAGCAGTTATTTTTATTATTGGGATTCCTATAATTTATTTCACACATATTTCCTGAAACCTCTTTGAGCTAAGCACACCACTAGAGCTAAGATTTTAAAACTAAACAAATAGACTAAATTCCTACAACCATGGAATTTACATAATACAACCTGAATTCCCAACAAATGCATTTAATTTTTTTTTAAAGATGAGTACTTCATTTCTCAATTTGTTTCCTTTTTTAGTCAGAAATATTGTAAGGCTACAAAGAATCCCTGGCATTCAGCTTTGCCTATTTTCCATGGGTATGAAGTACTCTCCTTCCCATTGTTTTTATATGTATTATAATCTTTTTAGTATTTCTCAGTGACATATGGGTAGTCTAGGTGTATATTTCCTAACTTTAAGTAGTCAAAACATTTTGTTACATTTATAATTACTTCAATTATATTGACAAGAGCACTGAGTAAAATGACAACACTGCACATTCTAAAAAATTTGTAAAGATTTTTTTCATTACCATGCATATTTCATATGTGCTTATTACTAATACATGTCATTTAAATTAGGCATGTTTAGTAATATGCATGGCTGTTTTTCTTATTTAGTATTCCTAATCTTATATTCATCCTAGATATTAATACTGCCATCTATGTTTTCTTTATGTTTGTATTTTCCAATACTGTTTATCTTAGTCAAGTCCTCTTGACTGTCAATCTTTCTTCAAAATTTTTATACTTGGGCTCACAAGGTGAGGGTTATGTGATGCCACAATCATGGTTCATCGGTTGAAGTACATCATTGCTGTGTCACAGAACATGGACATTTGCAAGAATAGGGACTTGCTCTTACCCCCAATCAAGAATGAGTTCAAGTACTTCTGAAAAATGACTACAATCTCTTCGACTGAAGATAAAAAAAAAATCTGGTGATTGTGAGTAGGAACATTTGGTTCTCCATTTCCAGGAAGAATCGGCCTTTAAAAGACAATACCATCGCAATTCCCAGTAGTGAACTCAAGGAACTTGTCAAGAGTCTGAATGATGCCTGAATATGAAGGGACCAGAATTAATAAATAAAGTAGACACAGTTCAGATTGTGAGGGTAGTTCTATTGATAAGGAAGCCTTAAATCAACCAGGCCATCTCAATGTGTTTATGACAAAGATCATGTGGGAATTTGAAAGTGAAACTTTTTTCTGAGAAATTGATTTGGAGAAATATAAACTTATCCCAGAATACCCAGGTGTTCTTTCTGATATCCAAACTATATGAAAAGAATAATTAATATTAAGGTGTTTTCTGGTTTATTTCAAAATGTAC
Source organism: Oryctolagus cuniculus (assembly GCF_964237555.1). Taxonomy (NCBI): domain Eukaryota; kingdom Metazoa; phylum Chordata; class Mammalia; order Lagomorpha; family Leporidae; genus Oryctolagus; species Oryctolagus cuniculus. The sequence goes on along the minus strand of NC_091443.1, from coordinate 27,206,820 downwards.
CTCTTGCTTCCAAAAACATAGATCCTAATATCAGAAAACAAAAGAATTCTGTTGACTTCAGATATGCAGATAATTATTTCTAAGTAGTGTTTTTATTCCCCATTTGTCTAAACTAGACTTCTTCAGATTTCATTTAGGAAACATTTCTTGCTATACCTGTCTCAATGCTTCTCCCCAACAACCAGGACTGTCCCTTGACCCCCTTCCTAGGTGAAGTTTATCTATAAGACAACCCAAAGTGGGAGAATCCCCTAGTAGCTTGAGTTGAGTAGGTTCAAATCCCAGCTGCTCCTCTTCTGATCCAGTTACCTACTAATAGACATAGGAAGGCAATAGAAGATGGTCCAAGTAACTGAGACCCCACCACACAATTGGGAGAGTATACAGTTTCTGGCTTCTGGCTTGGGTTTCTAGCTCTGGATGTTACAACTATCTAGGCAGTAAACCAGCAGATGGAAGACCTTCCTCTATCTCTCTCGCTCTTGCTCTCTCTCTCTCTCTACCTCTCCCTATCACTCTACCTTTCAAATAAATAAATCTTCAAAAAAGTTTATAGTTGATTTCCTGTAAACAGCATACAGGTAGGTTTCATTTCAACTTCATCTAGATTTTATTAGAAATAATAAATCTATTCACAGTTGGAATATACCTTTTTTATTTCTTCTATTTATGTTCATGTCTTATTTAACACCATTGTTTGTCTCATATTTTTTTCTGAAAGTTTTTACTTTTAAACTTATTCTTCCATTCCTCCTTTGTTTATTTTAAAATTCAAGTTCAGTTTTCATACTATTAATTCACCTTTTATATAAGTTAAGGTAATGCTAGCTGCTGTAATAGACAGACTCCATTTTGGAGTACAATATTGTCGCTCCCCCTCTTCGTGGAGGAATGACACAGGACCCTGCGCTGTTCTTTTGTCTGCTCGGCCCTTCCCGGGTTTGCTGCTGGTTCTTCCCGGGTTGGCTACTGTCCCTTCCACCTCCGTGGAAGGGCGGTTCCCCCTAGCCACTTTCCCCACTTCCGCGGGGGTGCGGCACACCGCCGGCCGGCTCTCTCGGGGGCTGCTCAGGTGTTCCTCTTAAATGTTCCCCTTAGATGTTCCTGGTGCATGTTGTCTCTCTCCTCCTTTATAGTCCTCTTCCACCAATCCCAACTCTGCTACCCACACGCCGAGTGCGCTGCTCTCCTCCAATCAGGAGCAGGTCCTACAGTTTATTGGTTGAACTGGAGGCAGCTGTGTAGAAGCTGTTTCCTCCTCTCCCAGCGCCATATTGTGGGAGAGCAGATGCATAGAATAAGTCTTAATTCCAGTAACTTAGTCTAGTCCGAGTTGCTCCCCACACAATATATAATAATTTATTCCTAACTCATGATAACATTATAGTTACAGGCTATAGGATTATGCTTCCCTGAAAAATTTTTGGAACCCATGACAACAGAAACACTTTTCTTAACCCTCTGTATTCAACTGATTGTAAACACGAATCAGCAGAGAGACCAGGCCTGAAGGAATGTGCCTTGCAGTCCAATACATTTTAATCACATGGAGGGGAAACTGGGAAGTGCATTTTAGCCACATTGTAACCTCACTATAATCAGGCAAAAAGGACTCTCCTATACTTAACAACAAGGTATTGACTATATAGACCACAAGGCTTCTAATGCCTCTATCATAAAAACACTAATGAGAAATATATATATATGCATGTATACATATATATACATATATTGCTATTTAGTATTCAAAAGTATGAGCAGGAGGAAAATGGAAATATGTTTATTTATATGCCAGTTACCTTACCTATTTTTATAATATGTGCAATTCTATGCTCAGATAAATTTAAAGTGCCATTCCAAATATTTTCCAACTTGGTTCTCTAAATGTCACCCAGACAATAACAACTTACTCATTAATTCTGATGACTTCTTCGAGAGCTATATAATCCATGAAGCAGGGGCAAAGTGAGCAAGACTCCACTGCTTCCTGTAGAAGTGCTAAGCATTCATGGGGCTGGCGCAGTGGTGCAGTGGGTTAACACCCTGGCCTGCAGTGCCAGCATCCTGTATGGGCGCCAGGTTAAGACTGGGCTGCCCAACTTCCGATCCATCTCTCTGCTGTGGCCTGGGAAAGCAGATGATGGTCCAAGTGCCTGGGCCCCTGCACCTGCATGGGAGACCCGGAAGAAGCCCCTGGCTCCTGACTTCAGATTGGCACAGCTCTGGTCATTATAGCCAGTTGGGGAGTGAACTATAGGATGGAAGACCTCTCTCTCTCTCTCTCTGCCTCTCCTCTCTGTGTAACTCTGACTTTCAAGTAAAAAAATAAATCTTTAAAAAAAAAAGTACTAAGCATTCTTATAATAATATTGCTTCACATCATCTAAAAATGCCTAATATTCCATTTGCTCATTTCTAAAGACATTTTCCTTTATCAAAATAATGATAAATTTACTAAGACTGAACCTTCTGGTAGATATTAACATATAATAAGTATTATTTATCTAAGGAAAGGAAAGTCCATCAGAAAGAGAACTAAAAGCTACTGAAAATGTACAGCACTCTAAGATCACCAGCTTTCTTATCTTTCATTTCTTTCCACAGTCCCTGGAAGGAGAAAAGGCCTGGAATTTGCATGTTCCCATCATTCAATTTGGTGACCCACTGCTGAGCAGGATCATAATTCTGTAGCAGCTCCACTAGGGTTGAGGGTTAGGCTGAGGACTGGGTTACAAAGGTTAATTAAAGCACCCAACAAAGGACTTGGAAGACAATTAGAATGCATCACCAAGCATCAGCACTACCTGGAGCTGTATGAGGTATTTTTTACAACTGGTCTTTGCTAAATGGAAAGCTCATTTTATGTCACTATAAATTACATTTAATTGCAGTTTTTGTTACATAATTTACTGCATCTTTGTCTTCCTAAAATTTCTAATTTAGCTCTACTTTTTGAGAACATGCCTTCCTCTGTATTTTTTTTTTCACTTTCATTAGCTGTATGCCCATTCTTCTTCCCATTATAGACTTACATTGTCTAAGCAGTAGGGACTTGAACATTTTTGGCTTCGGCTCATTATAGTCTCACATTGTCTTAACAGCAGAAATTTGAACATTTTTATTCTTCATTTTTGAGGAACATTATTCTTTTTAAAGAGTCAACTTCAACTTTTTCACTTCTACTCCTAAGCTCATTCATCCTTGAAAACCTAATAGTACTACACCTTAAAATGGTCTATGGTCTTACTTCAGTAAACTCTCTTTTATTTGAAATAGAATACAGGACAGGATTATCCTAAACCCCAGATATAATGCTGACTGTTAAACATTCTAGAAGAAGCTCACGGTAGCACTTCATCTTAACAATTTCATGGCATGAAACAAAGCTATATTGTCATTGTTGGGAGAAAAAGATAATTGATATTATCTGATTATCATGCACAAAAATCACATATAGTGTTAAGTATACTCAAGTCAATATATTAAGTCTGTTTTGCTCTTTTAAGGTTTTTTTTACTAATATGAGATTAGAATAAAATAATATATAACTCACAGAAATTAAAAAAAACAAAATCTATTTAAGTTATTTCATAAATTAGATTACAGATCTCTGATCTATATTTGCACTTATCAAGGATTATCACATGATCAAAATGGCAGTTTGATCATGCTCACATGACCCAGCCCACAGGGAAAAGGCAGCCCATATTAAAAAGTTTCACACACTAGTTCTCTCTCCAAATATGAGCCATAGCTGGAGCTGGGCCAGGCTGAAGCCAAGAGCCTGGAACTGCACCGAAGTCTCCTACATGAATGGCAAGATATCAACTACTTGAGCTATCACTTGCTGCCTCTGAAGGTAAACATTAATATGAAGCTTGATCAGAAACAGAGCGAAGGCTTAAACCCAGGCACTCCAAGATGGAATGCAGATATGCCAGCACCAAATGCCTACCAGAAACCGACTCTTGGCAATTCAGTGTGTATTTCCAAAAAGGAAGGCCATTATTTTACATAATTACAGTTACAAATCCCATTATCAGAAAATTACCAACAACATAATGGAGAAACAGTGCTTATATTTCATCAATATTCCTCTTAGGTATTCTTTAGCAATGCAAATTAGTTTTTTTTTTTCTAGTCCAGGATCTAATTCATAATCAAATGCTGCATTTAGTTCTTATATCTCATTGGTCTCTCTACATCTTGTCAAGATTTCTTAGTCTCTACATGCCTTGATAAGACTACAGTTCGGTTAGGTTTTACAATATCCCTCAGTTGAGATTTAGATTGGCTTATGTCTTTAGGAAAAGAATGTCACTAAGCACACATGTGCTTCCAGTGCATCACATCGGTAGATACATGGTATGTGTCTGTCCTCTTACTGGTGATGTTAACTTTACTTATCTGGTTAAGACGGAGTCATCAGAGTTCTTCATTTCAAAGTTACTAAGTTTCCCTTAGGAATTCTTAAGTATCTAAAGGGTGATATGTCATCACATTTTAACCTGCTAGTTTTTGCCTCCATTAATGATTCTGTCTAGAAGAATCATTATTGGTGGTTGCCAACTTGTGATTTTTCTCATTCTACTATTATGCACCAAAGTAGTAAATATCAATAGAACATGAGAGCCAGCTTAATTGAGTTTTCAGTGATTGGTCCATCTAGGACATTTTAAGCATCTAAATATTTAACATCAGGAAGTTATAACCTGTAGAAAATCATGTGCTCAGACTGGTTGAAATAGATAGCTACATAGACGATAGATAGATAGATAGATAGATAGATAGATAGAACAAGCAAGCATAATTTTTTAAAAGCTCATTCATAATCAAGTAAATACACTTTCAACTAATAGCATGCTAGCATACCATTTTTTCAAGCATTTTTCAATAACTAGATATTATTGATTGGTAATACCAAGTACTTGTAAGAGTAGCGAAAAATGAGTATTGATCTACAGGACTGATTTCAACAGTGCTTTCAAACAGCACTTTCACATTATATAGCAAAATTTAAATCTAACGTAGGAATTTCACTTGAAGTAATAGCACTAATAACTGATCAAGTATAAATAGGTGTATTTTATCAAAACATTGTCCTTGATAAAAACTATTAGGTTTCTAGTATCTGCTAATAATATTAGACTGTTACACAGCTGAGTAAGATGATTTATATCACTACTGATTTAGAAAGACTTGTCTAACATACTGCTATGTGATTAGTTCAGATTTCACAATATTTGAAAATGTGATTATTCCATTGTACAGATGCACTTGTGAGTACACATAACATAATATATGCAATCATAAGTAGGCATTTTTAAATAAATACACACTATCTCTATCTGATCACCTGAAAACTAGGGATAACAGTAGGAATTCCTAGAGCTGTTATGAAGATTAATGCATATTTCAATCGGAACAGTTTCTAATACATCCATGTTCAGCAAAATTAACTACTATTTTAACAACACTAATTATTCTTGCTTTTGAACAATGTTTTATTATGCTATTACAATTGTAACAGCAAGTATAATTTAAAGTCCTTTACCTTGTCTGCTTCCATTAGCGAGCCACACATCCAGACTTAGCCACATCACAGTAGCTATAAAATTGGCCTTTCGTTAAAATATTTGACAAATAATTGAAGGGATAGACATCAACCCTTTTCCCTGAATCTTTATCTTTGCTTTGAAAAACATGCTCAGCATTGATTATCTGTCCTTTATAAGGAATAAAATAGATAGAAATGAAATAGCAAAAAGGTACAGAAAAGAATAATTAGAAATGTTGTTTAATGACTGTTTTTGTTCATTCTAAGTACCACTTTTAGTACTTTGTGTGTATGTGTCTGTTCATGTATGTATATTTATCAAAGTTTCCAAAATCAGCACTTATGAACGTTAAAACTACATCAAAGTATACTAATTACACCATTATCACCCCATTTTTTATTAGACTTGTTTTAACATTCTTGTGATTGTCACAAGCCAACTGGAATCATACCACCAAAATTCTACAGATACAGCAGGAATCAAAGCATGCATTTGATTCATCCTAAAATTTAATTAGAAAAGTGTAACTATGACCTTTCTATTGTAAAGTGTCCAATGTTTTTCTTAACAAATGTCCTCAGGCAAGAAATAATTATCATAAAATGTGAGAAAGGTACATACCAATGCGGTTATTTATCAGCTAATAGGGTATCTCACCGTTTGATATCAGGCACTTTTTTTATCATTATGGAAATTTAATTTGCACCTTTGATTCCTTTGTGCTCTCCTTACACCCAGTTCAGCTGCTAAGTTACCTTTTATCACAATAATTGTAGCTCTGATTTATACCTCTTCTTCAGTCAAAATAGTCAAGAAGATAACTACCATTTAATGATTTGGAGAACATACAGTAGTTCAAGGTTTCCCTTGTACTTAGGCAATTTAATTGTGCTTTCAATTGTGGTCACAGTAATTTGCAGGCACTTGGCTTGGTACTCAGCATGGGTGCATTCTGAGAAGTAGAGGCAATTGCTCAGACAGGTTAATTCTTCATTCTAATCATCTAACCATTCTTTCAGCTTAACAGCTCATGCAAATGATCATCCTAGTCTTGGGCAAAGCCACAAAAGTAAGGAATATCAGATCCGCTGGAGTTTAATTTGCGATCTGAGCCTGATTTCTATTTAGGATAATTCCCTAGATTGGCCTACTTTGGGTGACATATTTTGTCATTTTCATTCATCTTCTGACAGGAACTGTTAAACAACATTACTCCATGTCTACCCTCCCTCCCAATGGACGAGGTGTAGAAATGTCTAAATGCTTGAAATAAAGTGGTCCTACAATGAAGGTGCCAAAACAAGGCTATGTTGGGGTGACCTCTGAACTACAACCCTTGACTGCAGGGCTGCCCTGGACGATGCTTGTCATCCCAGCCACCCATTCCTGACCACCCATACAAATGGCAGAGCCATTCTGAATCCCTTTTGCTCTCACAGAGCCGGTAATTTCACAAATGCCCAAAAGTTGTCAACCGAATCTTTTTTTTTTTTTTTTTGGAAGGGGGCATATAAATAAGATTAATTCAAAAATACTTAATAAAATCCTATAAACTAAGCTTTAAGAGCTGTGCAAAATGCAAAAATAATCACAGCCTGGTTTACATCCTTAAGAAATCTTCAATCTAGTAGGCAGGCTATGATTGTGCATGATATAGAAAAAAAAGGCAACAAATTTTAAGAGGGGTACAAAGGACAACAGGGAGCTACAGGGAAAATGATTATTCCATTAAGACATCAATATTAAAGTCTTTGATACGAGTCTCAGTTCAGGCCTCTTAATGGCATGGCCTTGATGGCTCTAGATAAGTGATGATTGTAAATTCTATACAAGATTTATTTGAAAATATAGAATTTTTAATCTTAGTCCTAGACAAACTGTACTTCAGGCCTCATTGAATTTATTTTCATAGGAAATGATCTTCAAAAATCGTGATACATTATTCAATTAGAAAATTCATTATATTCTGCTTTACCCACAGAAATACATATATTAAAAGGAATCCAAGTATCTCCTTATTTAAGACAGAAAGACATGTTTGGTGCTATTAGATTAAGCTTCCAAACTTACAAGGAAGAAAACAAATATTCAGAGAGCTTAAGTGATTCTCCCAGTGCCTAATACTAACTGCAAGCAGTGCTAACAATTCCTTATTATGGTTTATACACAAAGATGTGTATCTTTTGCTGATCATTATTTCTGATTGTTCAACATTTATTCTGCCTTAAATCAAGTCCAACTAGGAACTATTTAAAAATTCATCTTTACGTACTGCCACATTTTAGATTTAGAACATTTTAAATATTTTAGCTTAGAGTTCTTTTAAAGATTTGTTATCTTGTTAAAAGAACTTTATTACACAGTAGTACTCTGTGTAATTTAGTTTCCAAAGGCATTAAGACATAAAATAATTCTTGGACACTCACTTCCAATCTCAAAGTGGAAACATTACAGGAATATTCGGAAGATGTTCAGAATGTAGGTCTATGATATAACCAACTATCACGTTTGATTTTCATCATCTTCAACAATCAAGGCAACACAGGATAGACAGTCATGTCTATAAAAAT
>NC_091443.1:26237572-26298492 GCF_964237555.1 Oryctolagus cuniculus | reverse complement strand
GTTGACAGCCATTCGTAGACGTCTTTGGCCTGACTGCAAAGTGTCACACAACATGGGCGCAGGATCCGCCTTCCTCCCTGCAGGGAAGCGCGAGTGCCTCTCCTGAAACATTGTTTAACACAGTTCTGCAAAGTGGGTGGCGGCTCAGCGGGGACCCCCGAGAGGGCCGCGGTCCCGGGTCGGGGGAGAGCTGGGGGGCCCCTTGGGCCCACAGGGCAGCCAGACACTCGCTCTGAGAAGCTAAGGCCGCAAACTCACTGCTGAGCCATGTCAGTGCCCCTGCCCAGGCTGCAAGCCCTCCGGGAACGCCCCTCAAGCCAACACCGGGAAAAGAAAAACTTATTTATTGATGTATTTATTTGCGAGACTCTGGCTAAACGCCGGTGCGCCTCGCAGTTCCCGCCGTAAAAGGAGATTCGGAACGTGATGGAACTCGGAACTCGGCCGCTCGGCGGCGGCGGCCGGAGGACCCGGCGCTGGGTGCGCTCGCGCCGGCCGCACTTCCGGAGGCCTCGGAGCGGCGTCAGCGGAACGGGCGGCTTCCGGCCGCGGCGTAAACAAGGGCCGCGGGCTCCCGGAGGCGGGGCGCACAGGCTGCGAGCGCGCGGCGGCCCGCGGGCGACCCCTCTGCGCCCTCTCGGGCTCCCGGGCTCGCCACCGGCCCTCGGCCGCGGCGGAGGGCGGCGCGCGTGCAGGCGGCCGGCAGGCCCGACCGCCGTCCCTTTGGCTGCCGCCGCCTTCTCCCTGCATCGCGCCGCTGCGCGGTTTTTTCCCCGTTCTCTTTGTCTCTTGCCCCTTCGCGGGTGTGGGCATTCTTGGCCAGCAGCGGGGCGGCCTCAAGATGGCTGAGGGCAACGAGGATCTGCGGGCGGACGACTTGCCAGGGCCGGCCTTCGAGGGCTACGAAGCCATGGAGCTCGCCTGCCCCGCTGAGCGCAGCGGCCACGTCGCCGTTAGCGACGGGCGCCACATGTTCGTGTGGGGCGGCTACAAGGTCAGTGAGTGGCCGGAGGCGCCGTCGTCGCCCGGCTGGCCCCGGGGGCCGGGCCGGGCCGAGGGGCCTCCTCCTCCGGCGGGCGGCGTCTGCCCGGGCTCCAGGGCCGTGGCCACGCCGACCTGAGGCTCCTTGTTGGGCGGTGGGTGACGCGAACCGCGTCGTGTTGGCAAGGGTTGGAGGGGCGTGAGATGGCTCAAGGCCCTTTATCAGGACCGCCTGAGGCCACTGTATGCCGTGGACACGGTTACCGTTGCCCACGTAGGGCGGTGGCCCCCGTGTAGCAAACTCCCCGTCGAATTCTGAGAGGTCACCCGAGTCGCGGGAGGAGACTGACCCAGCTGCACCTGTGCAGGTGGCCGTTTGCCTTCCGGCTTCCCTGAGAACGGGCTCAGGTGTTGCAGAAGGAACGCCAGTTAAGAAAATTAACGGAAAAGCTCCCCCTGGCAACCCCGCGGAGTCCCCAGCGACAGCTGCGACCGCGGGCGCCGCTCGGGGATGCCCTAAGGAGAACCGGCCTTGCCCGTCGGGAGCCGGTGCCGTTCTCCCCCCCGCCGGCTGGGGGCGCCAACCCGGGGGCCTCCCCTGGACACCGGCTCCCCACTAATGCCCTGTGGCCTCTAGAGCTTCCGCTCTGCGTTCTAGAATCGTCTCATTTCATTTGGCGATCCATTCCAGAATGCGTTATCCCCTTTTGGCCTTAAAAACTGCCCTCTCCGTGCCCCCGGTTGGTTGGAATCTCGGTCACCGCACCTGTGCCCGGGTACCGGTACGGCCGACCCGGTCTTAGCTGACCGTTTTTGGCAGGGCTGTCTCCATGCCTTCATTTGATGGGGCCACTAATTTTTTTTGCCAGTCTTAATTATTCATCTCCATGGTCTTCCCCAGCCTCCTGGGAAAAGGCGTTCCCAGGGTATTTAGTAGGGGTGTGGGGCTGCGGGAGGGAGGGGCCAGTGACTACTGAAATGTAGGTACTGCCTCGGGAGAACAGCAAACCTGTTGGACGATGAGTGGAAAGCGACTTGATACTGATTTGTAGACGTTAGCAGCATTGCGTTGAGAGAATGGCGCTTTGCTCTGGGGGGCGTGCTCGTGGTGGTGGAGGGCTTCCCATGGGTTTATGCCGGAGGCTGATGTGGGAGATGACGGCTGAGACCCTGAGCCGAGGCACAGGAAGCTCTTGCTGCACAGCCCCCAGTTTTCTGTCTACTCGGGGTCAGGCCACTGTCACTCCGGCGGCTCCCTGGATCTGCGAGGTGGAGATGTGTACACGGCCCCAGCGTACTGCTGAGTAACCTTGGGGAAATTGCTGCACCTCTCTGGAAAACCTGCTTGTTTGTATCAGCTACTTCCAGAGTTGTTGGTGAGGATTAAATAAGTCGTGTGGCCGGCACTCTGCCAGCATATGGTAAACTCAGTGTTAGAGCAGGGAGCCTGAGATCGTGCTTAGGGCTTAGATGCGGGATCTGCAGTTCAGCGCCTGTGTGTGTTAGTGAGGGGGGAGAGGAGCGGAGCGCGGGCCTGAAAGCCAGACCTGTGCGGCTGGCTGCAGGGCAGGCGCCTTCACCAGTCTGCAAACCATGGCACGAGGGCTCCCGAGGGCATACGGCGGACCGGGGCGCACGGGCCAGGTGGGATAAAGCAGCCTGAGACGCCCGAGAGCTTGTAACTTCAAGTAGTCTATCTAAAAGTTCAGAGCTGCCTCTAGGAAGTTGTGTGGCATGGGTCTGGGGCATTATGCCCTTATAATGATAAATATATACTGTAATTACTTTCACACACACTTGATCTTAGCCAAAAGGCCGAGAAGCGATGTAATTACTTTCATAACTAGTAACTTCATAATGACTGTCTCAAGTAGGAATTGATATGTTAAAGGTGTGCTGTTGCATATTTTTTCATTTTGTATATTTGCGATTTTTAAATTCTAGAGTAATCAAGTCAGAGGATTGTATGACTTCTATCTGCCTAGAGAAGAATTATGGATCTACAACATGGAAACCGGACGATGGTAACTATGGCTGTCATCAGGGGGATTAAAAAGTCAAATAAGGTCGCAAAGAAAAAAGCTGAAAGCGCATTCTAATGAACAAAAATATTTTAAGGACATTATCTGTATGATGCAAAAAATTTTGTGGAAAATGGAAATAAAACTTTATTTTGGTGGAAAAAAAATTGGAAGTCCATGCAGCTTTTTTCATGAGACTTTTCCATGCCATTCGGAGAAGTGTTGTAGTTCAGCTTGTGCTAAGCTTAGAGACACTTCAGCATTTCTTCACAGTTCAGTACTTTTGTAATCTTAGAAAAAGAATCTCAAGGTTCTCGAAGTAAACATCATGTAATGTAAGAGAGAGTCTTTAGATCCTAAAATAGAAGAATAAAGTTCCACATTTGTTTCAGTGTTACAAGTAGTGTGATGCATGGCATCTTAAAGAGGATTTTAGATAGTTTAGGATTTTATCTAAAAATAAAGGTAGTATTCGATTTTTTAAAAAAGATTTATTTATTTATTTGAAAGAGTTACACAGAGAGAGGAGAGGCAGAGAGAGAGAGAGGTCTTCCATCCAATGTTTCACTCCTCAGATGGCCGCTACGGCTGGAGCCGCGCCTATCTAAAGCCAGGAGCCAGGAGCTTCTTCCTGATCTCCCACGTGGATGCAGGGGCCCAAAGAGTTGGGCCATCTTCCACTGCTTTTCCAGGCCATAGCAGAGAGCTGGACAGGAAGTGGAGTAGCCAGGCTGGGTCTACGAATCAGCAACCATATGGGATGCTGGCGCTTCAGGCCAGGGCGTTAACCCGCAGCGCCACAGCGCTGGCCCCAGTAGTATTCGATTTTAATGAGCTCTTAAAACTGTATACCTAGCTCTTTAAAATATTTTTTTAAAAACCCAAAGAAACTTAAGTTTCCCTTTTATATAAACTTTGGATAATCTGAAAGGATTTTCTTTTCTTGTTAAAGGATTATTTGAAAGGCAGAGCATCAGGGAGGGAGAGCTCTTCCATCTGTTGGTTCACTCCCTAAATGGCCACAATGGCCAGGTCTGGACCCAGCTGAAGTCAGGAGCCAAGAGCTATTTCTGGGTCTCCCACACAGATAGCCAGGAGGTCCACACACTTGGGCCATCAAGGAAGCTGGATTGGAAGTGGAGCAGCTGGGACTTGAATCGGCAATTATGGGAGGCTGGTGCCGTAAGTGACGGCCCCTTGAGAGGATTTTCTGCCAGTGGGCGTGAAGAGCATGTCCTTGATGGAATTAGTGTTTTTTTCAAAATGCTGAGTTAGCTGTGTCCAGGGATTAGTTAAAGAAGTCATGCCCTGTGGCTTTGTGATTTAAATATTTCACTTATTGTACATCTCAAAACCAGAAGAATAGTCCCACTTGGTTTAAGAATTAAACTAGAAAGTGTCAGGATTATTTCTAAACAGCAAATCAATTTAGTATGAGCTTATTTGCTTGTCTTTGTCTAGAGATTTGAAATTTATGATATTCTTTTGATAGGATTCTACAATCCCTTTTAAAGTAAATAGTTCTTAAAAATAAGCCCACTGGGGGGTGAGGAGAAAAAACAAAATAAGCCCACCAAGACTTGAAGCCTAATAAGTGCTAGCAAAGCAGACAGGAGCACTGTTGATATCCCAAACCTTAGAGATCTTACGTCTGGATTAGGATTTATTTGGAGTTTGAGGAAGAGCTGATACAAAGTACTTGGAGGAGTGTTAGCACACGGGGAGCAAGCACTACCTGTGTGTGTGGGTGTGCGGGGGAGCCCAGCTGTAGTCAGTCCTCTTGATGTATTTTTTAATTTCTCCCCTTTTAGGAAACTTAATTACATTTAATTCCCCCCCTCAGGAAAAAAATTAACACTGAAGGTGATGTGCCTCCTTCTATGTCAGGAAGCTGTGCTGTGTGTGTAGACAGGGTGCTGTACTTGTTTGGAGGACACCATTCAAGAGGCAATACAAATAAGGTCAGTGTTTCTAAGGACCATGGTTAAGGACCGCAGTTTTATGTGTACTCTCTTTGAGACAACCTCAGATTTCTAAGGTTTGCCCTGTTAGTCCCAGTTTAGAAAATGTGTAGCTGATTATGCTATGAATGTATGTTTTAGTATTTTTGTCTACCCGTCTAGGCCTTGTGGAAACTTCTCGGTTTTTCCTTATGTTCTTTGCCGCTGCTTGTTCTTAGAGCCTCTAAGTGTTAGGTGAATATTAGTTAAAAAGAACACTACTAAGTGAAGACAAGATGTAACCATGGAAGGAAGGACACAGGTGAACAAACCACCACTCGCAAAGCCTTGAGGATAAATGAACACTGACAAAATTTTATATGTTGACATTGCTAGAATATAGTGACCTATGACACTGCCATTCAGATCATCACGAGTTTTGTTTTAGGCCAGGAAGAGACAGGTGAATCAGCCATTAAAGCTAGGGAAGATGGGTAGCTCCTAGCGGTTCATTTGGCAACTCAGTAAGCACCTTATGTGCTGAGCACCTGACTGGACATTGAGACAGAGGTGAGTGACGCTCCCTGCCTCCAGGAGCCTACTCTGTAGAAGGGAAACAGCATCTAAATGATTGCGGCAGCATCGCATGGAGATGCCCAGCCTAGCACACAGTAGTAACTCCTCAACTGTAGACAGAAAGCGTTCCTGACATTGTGTCAGGGAGGACAGGAGAGCAGAACGAGTCCTCACACGGGAGCTGATGCTGACACGGACAGTCAAGCTGGAAGGGGTGGCGAGGATGCAGGGATTAAAAGCTAAAACTTCTTGTTTACAGAAATGTCAGGTTGTTTCGTAGACAAAGGTAAGGCTGCGAATGTTTCAAACTCTGCTTCTGGGTGCTCTAGGATTTCCGAGATGCCCGATAGCCCGTGCGGGGAACGCCGGCCTGACGTGGCTCCAGACCTGCCGCCTCAGCTTTGACAAGCACAGCTGCACTTTCGTTTTTCTTTGAGATTTTGTTTAAGATTTTGTTTGAAGGAAGGATTCTGTGCCTAAAAGATTTTGTAAGGTACATCTGTAGTTGACCCATGTATTTTTCAGACCCAAAGGTGAGAAACAGTGTGAGGAAGTCTGGGAAGGAGAGAAGCTGTGGTTTTAGGGGATGATCACAAAATTATCATGGTTAGTATGTCAGTGGCTAGGGTTTAAAATTAAATGTTTCAATATATCTTACCTGGGTGTGACCTTTTGAAGGACAGACCAATATTTAATCTTTTTTTTTTTTTAAAGATTTATTTATTTATTTGAAAGTTGGAGTTAGAGGAGAGGCAGAGAAAGAGAGAGGTCTTCCATTCGCTGGTCACTTTGCAACGGCCGGAGCTGCGCCCATCCAAAGTCAGCAGCCAGGAGCTTCTCCTGGGTCTCCCACGTGGGTGCAGGGGCCCAAGGACTTGGGCCATCTCCTCCTGCTTTCCCAGGCCATAGCAGAGAGCTGGATCAGAAGTGGAACAGCTGGATCTCGAACCAGCGCCCAAATGGGATGCTGGTACTTCAGGCCACGGCATTAACCGGCTGTGCCACAGCACCAGCCCCAATATTTAATCTTTTAAGTATTGATTCTTAGCTCTTAGAGTTAAATTGGCAATGAAGATGTGTTTGTTAAACTGAACTTAAAGCTGCAAAACTTTTTTTTTTTTTTTGGTCGTCTTTGATGTCTTCTTGATAGCGTAAATAAGTCGCCATCTAAGGCAAGATAAGGAGCTTGTGACAGAAGGCAAATGAACACATCAGAAAGTGGAGGCTCTAGGGAAAAAAGCAGTCAAAGTAATGTGTGCTGAGTGAGCTAAGCCTCGAGTGTGTCACAGCTTCTTAATCCAGGCTCAGGCCAGTCTGCAGTCACATTTTCAGTAGCACTGACACAGATGATATTTTTAGCATGAATCGCAGAGAATCAGACACCAAAGTGGAATTTCTTTGACATATCAAATCTAACTGAAATCATTGCTTCTAACAGTTCTACATGCTGGATTCGAGATCTACAGACAGAGTGTTACAGTGGGAACGAATTGACTGCCAAGGAATCCCTCCATCATCAAAGGACAAGCTGGGCGTCTGGGTATATAAAAACAAGTGAGTTAGCAGCACTGCAGCTTCGGGGGCTCATGCCGGCAGGGGTTCACCATTCAAGTAGCCTTACCATTAGTTCTAAACACAGGACATACTTCAACAGCCTGTATGAGGATTAAGTAAATTAACACATAAAAGCATTTTACATAGCAGGTAGGACATACTTAAGCATTATTATTTGAATAAGCATTTTCATATACTCAGTGCCTTCTCAAATCATAGAATATAACAAAATAAGAGTAAGTATCCCTTGTGTCTTATCTGTGGGTATTTTAATTTTCATTGTCTTTTTTTTAATCAGATTAATATTTTTTGGAGGGTATGGCTATTTACCTGAAGATAAAGTATTGGGAACTTTTGAATTTGATGAAACATCTTTTTGGGTAAGTGAAGTTTCATATTTGCATATGATCTGCATAGAAGTATAATTTATGTTCATTCACAGTTTGCCTTTTTAGTATATCAGGTGGCTATATAATTGTATGAAGATTATTTGTAAAATAACTTAGAAATTTCTGTTTTCTGTAGAATTCAAGTCATCCAAGAGGATGGAATGATCATGTACACATCTTAGACACTGAAACGTTCACCTGGAGTCAGCCGGTCACTGCTGTGAGTTCTTGGTGAACAGTTATTACAGCAAGGACCCTACAGAGAAGTGGGGTTGGGGAGATGTTTAAGTTGACAGTTGTTTTCTGGCAAAAGGTGAGCTTTAGTCCTCACTGAAGGAATCAGAACTGAGAAAAGCTGGATGAATACAAAGACTGAGGCGGCTTCTACTGTCTAAGCAACCTCGCATTAGATTGCTGCCTAATACGCTAGAAAGAAACCGCTCTGCTTGTAACCAGCACATTTGTAACCCGTCTCAAAGAAAGAAAATTTAAGTTTCCAGTCTTGGCAATCAGCTAAGCTGCTATTGGCCAGAGGTCTGTACTTGTGCCTTCTAAAGGAAAGCTGAACAATCTTTCATATTGTCACCCACATCCAGAGGAGACTTCTGGTGTTTTCCCTGTGTATGAAAGTCTGGTTATGAAGTGGCTCTACGATTTCTTCACAGGGTAAAGCACCTTCCCCTCGCGCTGCCCACGCCTGTGCAACAGTTGGGAACAAAGGCTTTGTGTTCGGAGGCAGATACCGAGTGAGTGCATAAACAGTTGCAGTGACTTGCTCCTGAGTTCTTCAAGATGTTAATGACTTAATTTTCTTTTTTAGGATGCCAGAATGAATGACCTTCACTACCTTAATCTGGATACATGGGAGTGGACTGAATTGTAGGTATCACTTCAGATAATTATACAGAAACTTGTTAAAAACTGCAGATCCTGCCCACCCCCCCTCCCCGCTTATTCCCTATTCTAGGTATACAATATACTTACTTAAATCTTCTATAACTAAGAATTTAATTTAAAAAATCATCACAAGGTCCTTAAGGAAGGGATTTTATTTTTTTATTTCCAGTTCCCATAACTACATGCCTGGCATGTAGCATGTGCTCAATGTTTATTGAAAAGAAAAGGTCTAAAGTTGACCCTGCCTTCAAAGAAAATAAAGCAGGTAGTTGTTAATACCAAGAAGCCTTTATAAAGTCTTTTTTTATGATAAATTTTAAAGGAAATCTTCAATATTTATATGAAACACAGTAGCTGCTCTTAAACACAGGGGTTGTAACCTGGCTGTTATTTTCAGAATTCCACAAGGCATATGCCCAGTTGGCCGATCGTGGCATTCACTAACACCAGTTTCTTCAGACCATCTTTTTCTCTTTGGAGGATTTACCACTGATAAACAGCCACTAAGTAAGTCCTTTAAAAATATGACAATGAAATCATTATACATATATTATCCATACACAGAAAGTAGCTGGAATCAGCCTATTTCATATGCATCAGCAGGCTGAAGGGTTGGCTGGAAGGTTTCTTATTTAATTTTGATCCTCTAACACGCATGCTTACCTAGTCAAATGCAGAGAAGTGCAAAAAAAAGTATTTTCACATCTACATATGACCTGATTTACTACCAAAGCTATGCCCCTTAAATGACAATTGTCTCTACAGGGTAATCCACTTCATAACTCTATCTGCTTTACTCAGGTGATGCCTGGACTTACTGCATCAGTAAAAATGAATGGATACAATTTAATCATCCCTATACTGAAAAACCAAGGTATGAAGTACTTGAAAGATAATTTTAATACTAAATTAATAAGGTCCATATGTGTGACTGCTAAAAATTGAAGACATTTTTGGATGTATAGATCATCATTCTTTTAAAAATCCTAGCATTCACTAAGGTTTATCTGTGTATGAAGAATAGAGCTGATTTTTATTTTTGCTTCTTCCTGTTATAAAATTCTTGGCATAAAATTTATAATCTGGTCCTTAACCTGAATGAGTTGAACTGTATCTTAAGATTTATCATTTAAAAAAAAAACAAACAAACTAGAAAGGGCAGAATATTTTTTTTTTTTTTTTTTTGACAGGCAGAGTGGACAGTGAGAGAGAGAGACAGAGAGAGAAAGGTCTTCCTTTTGCCGTTGGTTCACCCTCCAATGGCCGCCGCTGCAGCCGGCGCACCGCGCTGATCCGATGGCAGGAGCCAGGATCCAGGTGCTTTTCCTGGTCTCCCATGGGGTGCAGGGCCCAAGCACCTGGGCCATCCTCCACTGCACTCCCTGGCCATAGCAGAGAGCTGGCCTGGAAGAGGGGCAACCGGGACAGAATCCGGCGCCCCAACCGGGACTAGAACCCGGTGTGCCGGCGCCGCAAGGTGGAGGATTAGCCTATTGAGCCACGGCACCGGCTAGAAAGGGCAGAATTTTAAAAACCCTTAAAGAATGTACTCAGAGCCAAGGCCATGGCACAGCAGGTTAAACTGCCACCTGCAGCACCGCCAATCCCTTTGGAGTACTGGTCCTGGCTGCTCCACTTCTCATCAGGCTCCCTGCTAATTCACCTGGGAAAGCAGTGGAAGATGGCCCAAGGGAGACCCAGATGACGCTCCTGGTGGATGGAAGCTCTGTCTCTCAATCTGCCTTCCAAATAAATAAACCTTTTTTTTTTTTTTCTAAGACAGCTAATTTTTTTAAAAGTTATTTAAGAGGCAGAGTTACAGACAGAGGGGTCTTTCATCCACTGGTTCACTCCCCAAATGGTCACAAAAACTGGAGCCTAGCCAGGCTAAAGCCAGGGGCAAGAAGCTTCTCTGCACGCGGGTGCAGGGACCCAGGCACTTGGGCTGTCCCCCACTGCTTTCCTAGATGTACTAGTAGGGGGCTGGATGAGAAGCAGAGCAGCTGGGACTCGAACCCAGGCCTATATGGGATGTTGGTGCTACAGGGGAAGGCCCGACTCACTACACCACAGTGCCAGCCCCATGAATTTTTTTTTAATTTAAGATTCATTTATTGAAAGGCAGAGTTACAGAGAGGCAGAGAGAGAGAGAGGTCTTCCATCTGCTGGTTCACTCCCCAAATGGCTGCAACAGCTGGAGTTGGGTCCATCCCAAGCTGGGAGCCAGGAGCCTCTTCCATATTGCCCACATAGGTGCAAGGGCCCAAGAACTTGGGCCATCTTCTGCTGCTTTCCCAGGCCATAGCAGAGAGCTGGATTGGAAGAGGAGCAGCTGGGACCTGAACCAGAGCCCATATGGGATGCCGGCATGCAGATGGTGGCTTTACCTGCTACACCACAGCGCTGGCCCCACTTTTTTATTTTAATAAATAAAATGTCCTCAAGGGGGGGGGGGGGAATCAACAGCTACTGATTACATTTGCAGTAGCACTGTATAACAGATTAAGAAATTAAATAATCTAAAAAGGAGCCTGTTATGATTATATCTCATTAATCTACAAACTATTTGCTAGAGAATGTAGAGATTGGTGTTGAGAGCACATTTAGGTATGCTATCTTACATTCCTCTGCCCCCAAGCTTGCAACCCAAGTGTGGTCAACATCACTTAGACTTTATCTGGCCCAAGTCGTCTTTGCATGGAATTACCAGACTTTCCTTCAGAGACTTCCACAGTCTCCTCAGCTACAACTTTGAGCTTCTCAGTTGTTCTGCAGAGAGGCCACTGACACTTCCTAGGAAAGGAAGAGAGAGGGCTCATACCACTCAGTTCCTCTTAAGAGTTTCACGTCTGAAGACCTAGAGAGCAGATTGTTCAATTCACACCCCATAATGCACAAATGAGGACCAGACCAGAGGAAAAATAATATCCAGATGACGTAGACACCGATTTTTGTGGCGTTTGTTACTTAAAAGCTCTGGTTATAATTTCATCAGCTCTATTCTGTAATGTAAATGATAAACTTGGTGTTTTGGGTGACTTCAAACTCAAATTTCTCTTTAAATGAAGGTTATGGCATACAGCCTGTGCCAGCGATGAAGGAGAAGTGATTGTTTTTGGTGGCTGTGCCAACAACCTGCTTGTTCATCACAGAGCTGTAAGTGCACCACCCCTTTACAGTATTACTGAGACGTATTCATGAAGCACTTTTTAATGTGTTCTTCATACCTGCTTTTAGGCACACAGCAATGAAATACTTATATTCTCAGTTCAACCAAAATCTCTTGTACGGTAAGTAATTTTTTACTTAGCACTCAAGATTATTTTAAATTGTTTAACATGCTTGAAAGTCCAAGTTTATGGATTATGTAAAGGCAAGAATGAGTCTTCACTGACAGAACCAATCAGTTCCTATGAAAATCATTGGAAGAGGGGTGTTACTTCAGAGTTCTTCAAGTGAATGTACTTCTAAATAGTAAAGTGAAATATTTTCTCTTTCCTTGTCTACTTTCAGGCTAAGCTTAGAAGCAGTCATTTGTTTCAAAGAAATGTTAGCCAACGCGTGGAACTGTCTTCCAAAACACTTACTTCACAGTGTTAATCAGAGGTTCGGTAGTAACAACACTTCTGGATCTTAAGGCTTCATAGATAATGCCCATGATCATCTTGCATGGACAGCAACCTGCAATCGTCACCGAGTGGCATCGTTTGTATAATTATATGCAATTGTTGTAGTTTGCAGCTTTTTGATTTTAATGTGCATGTGAATGGCCTAGAGAACCTATTTTTGTGTCTAAAGTTTACAATAAATGTATTTAACACCAGTAACTATCCTCTATTAAAGCAAAAAAATTAATGCCTGGGATTCTTACCTCAAAGAATGATTAATTTTTAAAAAAAGATTAAAAAACTTAATGGCAACAGTAGTCTATTAGCCAAGCACAGTAAATACAACATAATGCACTTCTTTTTTTACATTTTCAAATGGAAAAATAAGCTAAAGTGGAGGGAGCAATAGCTGTTGAGTCTTTGGCCTCAGTGCTTTGGGGTGGGGGCTTGGGCAAGTAGTCATGTTGACATCAGGCAGGAAATTTCCAATCAATTGAAAAGTAACAGTTTTTTAGCTTATAAATGAATGGAATTAACATGTGACCTACTCTGTTAGGTGTTCAGTGGAAAGCCTGAAGTGTGCTTCTGATGACGTAGGTTACAATGCTCACGGTGTTCCTGGCGGTTATTGGAGGTGGAAAATAAAATGGAATAGAACTGGATGTGGTTACAAGGAAGAAACTAAGATTAAAAGGGAAGGAATAGAACTGCTGGGAAATGATAAGTACCAGTTTCTTCTAGGTATTAGGTAATCCTAAATGTATAACCATCCCCAACAGAAAAAAACTTGTGATTGGCCTGTGAATAATATATATCTATATTGGACATTATATACAATAGACTAGTGAAAGTCAATAGTTAATAGCAGTCAAGCCACTTCACTGTTTTTCTTTACATCATGAAATGAATACTTAGTATTAACCTCCAAAATTTTCAGAAAATGTATAGTAGCTACAGATGTATATAATTAGCATTTAACTATCCATAAATATCTTAGGAAATCTGATCATAGACAGTGTTTCCTCTGTATAAAATTGGAAAAATCAAGTCCTTTTGGCGACCATAGCAAGGCAGTTTTTAAATGTGGAAGTCCTGTCACATGGTGTTTTCATCTCTGAACTTCCAGAAGGCTATAAAATGAGCTCTTCACAAATATTTAGGATTTCATTCATGTCAGCTATTTCCTTTTCACATTCAGAAGATTGGGTGCAGACACCTTCACTTTGCCAGGAATGTTTCTTGATAAATCTGTGTCCTAAAAAAAGAAAATTGCTGAATATCTTCATAACCAGTGTGATCAACCATGTTTCTTTTGTAACAGTTACCCTCTGCTGTCAAAAGAAAGGTATTTGCTAGCTGCAATGAAAATGATTTCACTGCTTACAGGTAGCATTTTCTAACCCCTCCCCCCACTCAAAAATGCTGAGTTCTGAAGGAAAATTTTTTTACCTTTACGCTGCGGAATAAGTCTTTTTCTCTTGATGTTGCTTCTTTGGAATGCATGAAACTATTCAAGGCTGTTTTTGCAGCTGTAAATACAAAACAGAAAATCTACTTCTGTTCAGGCACTGAAATATTTAGAACTGAAATTCAGAAACAAAGTTTAAATACCTTTTCCCTTTTTCTGAACTCCAGGAGTAAGCTTCACTTTATATCTTTAAAAAGGAATTACATGTGTTAGTATGTAGACGTTAACAATAATTCATGAAAGTCACTGTGTCAACTGTATGTGTGAGCTACTGGTGACTCACTTGTAGTTTGTCATGGTGGTGTAAGGAGCACATATTGGAATGGCAAACAGTAGTACATCTTCAGGATGGGGTTGGCCTGTCAAAGAATCAAACAGATTTTCCTAAAAAGGGAAAATGGAAAAATTACAAAAGTAATTTATACTAGTCTCAATGCAAACTCTAAAATACTGTCAGAATATTAACACACTTGATCCTTTTCTGATACATGTATGGTCTAAATAGCCACACCAGTGCTTGAACTCTTCTGTATAGTTTCCAACAGTTGAAGACTTTTGTTTAAATATTCTTTACTAACAGTTTCTGCCTAACATAATGAATAATGAGAACAATAATTTTCAAAATAACACCTATAATTGTAAATTAGGAGAAAGAAAAGCCTTTGGTATTACTGAAGTTGCAAAATACTGTGGATTAAAATGATATACAGTAATGACAATACATTTAACTCTTACATGGAAACTGGTCTTTCACTAGACTTGTAGTTCCCAGGGGAGATTCTGCCTACCCATGCCTAAAGACAGTGGAATAATAGGGGGTTCAATTGGCATCTAGTGATTGGTGGCCAGGTAGGCTGCTAACCATTTTATAATGCACGAGAGAGCCCTCTCAACAGAAAATACCCATTTTATAAATGTTAATAGTGCCAAAGATGAGAAACCCTGGTTTAGAACAGTCTTCTATTAGGTGTTTTTAAGAGGAGATTCCAGGGCTTCTAGAGCTGTCATTTGTGCATAACTGTAAGACAACCGTATTCTATAACATGAATAAACTGAGGACACAAATGCTTCCTGCTAAACTGTAGTTGTCTGCCATGTGCCATTTTCAAGGTTCTTTAACGTCTATTACTGTAATTCTTGAAACAACTCTCCTGGTATCTCAATGGGGATAACAATTTTTATCCCCAGTCTTTCAGGCACAAGGAATGCTTCCCGTGTTTGCAGAGGTATATGTAGCAGCATTGGGATTTAAACCCCAGGAAGTTTGCCTCCAGAGCTTCAGCTTACCTTTTACATTTTAAATTAGAAGTTACACATCAACTATTGTGCAAACTACACTGTAGCAAGAAGATTAACAGTAGGAATCCCAACATAAATATCATACCTCATTCCCCTGTTGATCCAGATCTTGTTCTTCCTGTATGGGGTTGGGGGTGAAAGGGGGAGAAGTTATAAATTAAAATGAAGGGCCGGTCCTGCGGTTTAGTGAGTGAGGCTGCTGCCTAGCAGTGTGGGAATCCCATATGGGTGCTGGATCGAGTCCTGGCTGCACCACTTCCTATCTAGCTCTCTACTGCGGCCTGGGAAAGCAGCAGAAGATGGCCCAAGTCCTTGGGCCCCTGCACCCACGTGGGAGACCCAGAGGAAGCTCTTGGTTCATGGCTTCGGATGGGCGCAGCTCCAGCCATTGTAGCCCACTGGGGAGTGAACCAGTGGATGGAAGACCTCTCTCTCTCTCTCTCTAGCTCTGCCTTTCAAAGCTGGTATTTTAATTTATAAGTCCTTAAAATCTCAAAATGTCTCTAATAATTTTGCTTTGTATTCTGTTGGTAGAACACTTGGTCAACCAGGTTTACCAGGAAAACATTCACTTCTCACTGGTTTTGCAACCCAGGGTGTTGGCACTTGAACTGTATAATGACTTTCAAACTCTTTATGTCAGATAATACACCAGGCATTCCATTAGCAAAGTTTTTAAGAGAAATGAAAATTTATTTTCTGTTCATCTTGAAACAATGCTAGTCCTTTATTTTAATGGAGTTCTCATCAGAATTAAGCCTCTCCATAAAACTATCTCTGAAGGCTTACGCTTAAGCACTGCAATTTAGTCTTTCTAAAAAGACATTCCATTAGGAATCATTTTTAGCACTGTAAGTCCATGCCTCCGAACCCTGGGATGGAACCCTAATAAAGCAGACACATGTTGTAGCCTTACCTTGTCATCAGGTGGCTCATCCACAGCTAAGTCTTGTACCTCTTGAGCTACAACGTCGACAGGTGGAATTTCTTTCCTAACGCTATCAGAAACCCTCTGTCCACCTCTGGATTTCTGGGGCTGTTTCTTCACAGGTTCGTCCTTTATTTTTCCTTTCTTCCCCTTCTTTCCTTTTTCTTCTTTGTTTGAGCCTGCAGACTTTTAGTCACAGAAGAAAAATCAGTTAATGTTTTCAGTATTCTCAGTGATTTCTGTTTAACAAAAACGTACCAAATGCCCATTAAATGCTAGGCAAGAGCAGGATGCCCACTGAAAAGCCAAGGAAGAGGTGCTTTTTAGCTGTCACTTACCCCCAGCAATTTCATGATAAGTTCACGATCTTCTTCATCCTGGTCTTTGTACTTTTCCTTCATCTTTTTCATTTTACTCTACAAAATCAGGATTCTGGTTAGGAAGTTCAGTAAAAATAACAAGCAAATATTTGTAAAACAAGGTGCCTTTTGAAGTGCTTATTGAAAAATATGGAGGCTACACAGATGGATAAACCACAGTCCTCATCCTGAGGAATTTACATGGTTAGAAGTAAGGATTAGTGAACGCAATATGTTAAATACAACAGGAAAGATGCAAACACATTACTTCTAAAATAGAGAACCTTACAGTTTAAGCAAGAACTGTGGGGAAGAAATAAAACTTATGAGTTTTCCTAGAATAAGTAAATTTTATAGTACTTAGGAAGATAAGCAAGAATACAAAGTAAAAACCAGAGAAAACATTAAGTCATCACATTTGGCTATGGCATCATGGTACAATACAGAGGAAAAAAAGTGAACACCGCGAAGTGCCATGCAGGCACGGAATTTTGTTATCAAAACCAATGACTGGGGGCCAGCACTGTGGCATAGCGGATAAAAAGCCGCCGCCTGCAGTGCTGGCATCCCATATGGACACCAGTTTGAGTCCCAGCTGCTCCACTTCCAATCAAGCTCTCTGCCTGGGAAAGTAGTGGAAGATGGCCCAAGTTCTTGGGCCCCTGCACCTGCATGGGAGACACGGAAGAAGCTCCTGACTCCAGATCTGTGCAACTCTGGCCGTTGTAGCCAACTAGGGAGTGAACCAGCGGATGGTAGACCTCTCTCTCGGCCTCTCCTCTCTGTGTAACTGACTTTCAAATAAATAAATCTTTGGGAAAAAAAAAAAAAACAAACCAGTGACTCAATATTCTTGTTACAGATTCCAATTGCCCTGGGGATTTCTTTTTTTTTATTTTTTTTTTTTTATTTTTTTTATTTTTTTTATTTTTTTTTTTTGACAGGCAGAGTGGACAGTGAGAGAGAGAGACAGAGAGAAAGGTCTTCCTTTGCCGTTGGTTCACCCTCCAATGGCCGCCGCAGCCAGCGCGATGCGACCGGCGCACCGCGCTGATCCGATGGCAGGAGCCAGGAGCCAGGTGCTTTTCCTGGTCTCCCATGGGGTGCAGGGCCCAAGCACCTGGGCCATCCTCCACTGCACTCCCGGGCCACAGCAGAGGGCTGGCCTGGAAGAGGGGCAACCGGGACAGAATCCGGTGCCCCGACCGGGACTAGAACCCGGTGTGCCGGCGCCGCTAGGCGGAGGATTAGCCTAGTGAGCCGCGGCGCCGGCCACCCTGGGGATTTCTAAAACTATAGACATTCAGGCCCTACCTTGAAGTTTTTGTTTTCATGAGTGGTATCAACAGGAGCCCAAACAGCAAATTTATAAAATTATGAATCTTTCTTGACATAAGCTAACTATAAAAGAAAGATACAACCAGACTTGATTAAATAAATGATACTCATTGAAAATATACTATTATAAAAATGGCTATATCTCTTACCATAGACAAATAAAAAATCAGCTCAAAACAGGTCAAACTTAAATTACAACCTGAAAACATGAAACTTACAGAAAACAGAAGAAACACTTTAGGGCACTGGTGTGGCCAATGAATTTCTAGATAAGACAATAAAAGCAAAAAGAGACAAACGGTACCACTGCAAACTAAAAGCTGATGCACAGAAAAGGAAACAATCAACAGAGTGAAGAGACAACCTGCAGACTATCCCTCTGACAGGGGTTATCATCTAGTACACAGAACTCAACTGATCCATTTAAAAATGGGCAGATGCAAGTATTTGGCTTAGGTGGTGGTTTGGATACCCACATCCCACATGGCAGTGCCTGGGGTCAAGGCCTGCCTCTGTCCCAACTCCAACTTCCTGCTGAGGCACGCCTTGAAAGGCAGCAGGCGATGGCACAATTAGCTGGGTCCCTGCCACCCACGTGGCAAACCTGGATGGACTGCCTGGCTCTTGGCTTCAGCCCCTGAAATGAGACTGCAGTGGGGAGTGAACCAGCAGATGAGAACTCTGTCTCTCAAAAATTAAAAATCTTATAAGTGGGAAAATAATCTGAACACAGATTTTTCAAAAGAAGATATACAAATGGCCAATAAGTATATGAAAAAATGCTCAATATCGCTATCAGGAAAACAAAACCACAATGACATGTGACCCCAGGTAAAATGGCTATCAACAACAACAAAAAAACCATGTCTAGAACATAAAGCAAGCAGACCTCTCATACACTGTTGGGAGAACTATAAATAAACTACCAGTTCATCCACAATCCCACTACTGGGTATAAATCCAAAGGAAAGGAATGGAAATCAGTAATGCCAAATATGTACTTGCACTCCCATGTTTATTGTAGCACTATTCACAGTAGCCAAGATAAGGAATCAACAGATAAATGGGTGAAGATAATATGGTATTTATACATATCGTATATTATTTTTTTTTAATTTTTTTTTTTGACAGGCAGAGTGGACAGTGAGAGAGAGAGACAGAGAGAAAGGTCTTCCTTTGCCGTTGGCTCACCCTCCAATGGCTGCCAAGGCCGGCGCACTGCGGCCAGCGCACCGCGCTGATCCGATGGCAGGAGCCAGGTGCTTCTCCTGGTCTCCCATGGGGTGCAGGGCCCAAGCACTTGGGCCATCCTCCACTGCACTCCCTGGCCACAGCAGAGAGCTGGCCTGGAAGAGGGGCAACCGGGACAGAATCTGGCGCCCTGACCGGGACTAGAACCCGGTGTGCCAGCGCCGCTAGGTGGAGGATTAGCCTAGTGAGCCGCGGCGCCGGCCCGTATATTACTTTTTTTAAAGAGAGGTAGAGCCAGAGAGAGAGAGGTCTTGCATCCATTGGTTCACTCCCTAAATGTCTGCAACAGCCAGCACTGTGCTGTTCTGAAGCCAGGAGCCAGAAGCTGCTTCCTTGTCTCTCACATAGGTGCAGGAGCCAAGAACTCGGGCCATCTTCCACTGCTTTCCCAGGCCATAGCAGAGAGCTGGATTGGAAGTGGAGCAGCTGGAACATGAACCAGTGCCCATATGGGATGCCGGCGCTGCAGGCCAGGGCTTTAACCCGTTGCACCACAGCACCAGCCCCTATGGTATATTATTTGGTCACCAAAATTAAAATACTTGGGGCCAGTGCTGTGGCATCAAGGTTAAGTCTCTGCAGTGCTGGCATCCCATATGGGTAACAGATGGGAGTCCCGGCTGCTCCACTTCCAATCTAGCTCCCTACTAATGCACCTGGGAAAGCACTGTAGAATGGCCCAAGTACTTCCCTGGCTGCTGGCTTTGGTCTTGCCCAACCCCGGCCATGTGGCCATGCGGAGAGTGAACCAACAGATGGATGACCTCTCTTCTCTCCTCATCTCTGCAACTCTTTGAAATCAATAAATACATCTTCTAAAAAAAATACAATTCTGGGGGCTAACACTGTTCTATAGTGGGTTAAGCCACTGACTGCTGCAACAGCATCCTATACATCAGTTATCCTATATATCAGTTGATGTCTCATGCTCCACTTCTGATCCAGCTCCCTGCTAATGGGCCTGGGAAACCAGTGGAAGATGGCCCTAGTCCTTGGACCCCTGTACCCACGTGGGAGACCCAGATGAAGCTCCTGGCTCCTGGCGTCATCCTGGACCAACCCCGGCTGTTGCAGCCATTTGAGGAGTGAACCAACAGATCAAAGACCTTTCTACCTCTGCCTCTCTCCCTTTAAGTCTGCCTTTCAAATAATAAACAAATCTTAACAAAAAAAAATCTTGTCTGTGGTGCAATACGGATGAGCATGGACATTATGTTAAGTGAAATAGGCCATGCAGAGAAAGACAAATATACATGCTCTCATACAGAAGCCAAAGACAGTCCCACAAAAGTAGAGCATATAACACGGGATGCCGGAGGCTAGGAAGGATAAGGAGGCAGGAACAGGAGAAGATGAAAACTACAGTCAGCAGGGTTAAGTTCCAGGGTTTAATGGTCACTACAGTTACAGCAAGCTCCTCAGTGTGTGAAAGCACTTGGAACACATCCAAGAAATAACTTGTTTTCAGGATTGCAAAGAACTCTTATACATCAACTAGAAGTGGTACAGCCAGGACTTGAATTGGTGCCCATATGGGATGCTGGCACTGCAGGTGGCGGCTTAAACCGCTCTGCCACAGCGCTAGCCCCACTTCCAACTTTAAAAAAATAAAATAAAAACACCACCTCCCAACTTCATTTGTGATCCATACGTGCTCACTCTACCAAGCCGCCCTTGGGCTGGATTACCTTTTGTCCTCGTTTCATCGGCTGCACGGCTGGAACATTTCTGCTTGTGTTCTGATGAGCTTCAGTGTGTGCAGTACTTTCTTTTTCTTTGTCCTTTCCCTCTGTCATGTCCACATCTCCTGAATCATTGGGAAATTTCTTCTTCTTCATTTCCCTAAATACAAATGAAATGGGAACATCTAACTCTTACAAATTCTTAGTGCCCTAAAAAATTCCTTGCAAGGGGAATGTGTACAATATAGAAAATGGCTTCTGTTTACTTGGTAATCACAAGGCTACAGTATATAAAGAGCTGAAATCATCACAGAGGAAAAAGCTGAAAACTTTTCATCATCATGGATTTATCATTCCTTCTGCCATTCAGGTTCAACATACCATCACCTCGACTCAGCCCTACTCACCCCCCAACTCAGTCCCTTAACACCTTGATGGTCAGGCACTGGATGTGTAGTATTTGGATCAATATGGCCTTGGCACATCTTAGGCATTCAATAAATGGATTGGTTGCTTGAATAAATAGATTTTAAAAAGTAGATTAGGGAGGAAGGAGAAATTCTATTACTGTGATATTTTTCTTTCTATTTCTAAATGCCATGGCTCTGGTCTAGGTCCTTATCACCTCCCGCCCAAGCTGTTTCTAGCATGTCCTCCATAAACCGTTACAACCTTTTACATAATGTTCTTTAATTATCTGCCTATCTCTCATACCCACTCAAAATCTTCCAAAGGTATTCTTCATATCACTTTTGAGATAAAATCCAAAATTCTTATCTTGTCATTCCAGGTTCTCCACTTCTGTTGTAACTTCACCTCTCCAATCTTACATTCTACCTGTTTATAAACATGAACTTTCTCCTCCTTGGAATCTGCCTCCTTTTCTTCACTTACCTAAGCGCTAACACATCTTCAAGATTTATGAGGGTACTTCCAAAAGTTCATGGAAAATGGAATTAAAAGATAAGTTCATTTTGGTGCAAAATTTTTTAAATCCCTGCTTAATTTTTACATAATACGCACTTTACATGAAATTTCTGAAGACCCCCCCAATACTTTCAACGCGTTTCCCAAAACATCTTGACCTGTTACTCACTTTCAGACAATACTGTTTCTATATATATTACTAAACTTCTTGAATTCAGAGTCTTGGAGGCATGGTCATATTTTATCTATTTTATCCTCATTACCTTGCACAGTGCAGAGATTCAGAGTCCCCGAGACTGCTGAACGATTCTCTCCCTGCAAAACCAGCCTCACTGCTCCTTCTCAACTACAGCAGCTTCCTGAAGAGCCTGGCCCGTGCTGGTCCTGCCCACCCTCCAGGTGCTGTCTCCTTCCTTCTGGCCCTATCTTTCCACTTGCTTCCTAAGACCTGCTACTAAACACACACACACAATAATCCAGTCTCCTGTCTTACATGAAACATTCCTAACCAAATTTCAAGTATAGAATGAGCAACATGAATGCAAAAATCCAAAATTCTCTTCACAACTTTTTGAGGTATTTTGCAGAACTCTGGATTTTGAGATTGTAAGGATGCTCAACTGGCCAAGTCTACGCAAATATTTCAAACTCAAAGAAACTCAGAAATACTTCTGTTCCCAAGCATTTTGGATGAAGAATACTCACTCTATATTTACATTTACCCTGTAAAGATTGTCCTAGAACCAGCTTATTTAAAAACACTGAAGTTATCGTGCACACTCATACAATAAAAAGCTCTGTCTTATTAATTGAGTGTATTACATGAGGGTCCTTGAAACAGAAAAATGTATGAGAGCTCAATATTACAACTTTGAGATCTGTGGCAAATATCTGTGGTAATTTTAATAAAGGAAGCCTTTCGAACAGCCAAGTGATATGTGATAACTGAGTTGTTAACTTTAAAAAGAAAAAAAGCATGCTTTTCACTTAGATAACACAAATATGTTTACCTTCTTTCTTTGGCTGACAAATGTCTCCGGCTCTGTAATTTACTGTCACTCTATTAAAAACAACAACAAAAAAAACAAGCAAATACAAACAATAACATCACTATCAGTATTTTGAGGAATAAAAGATAAAAATTACTCTGTCTATTGAAAATAACAAGATGTTCTTCATAAAATTATGAAAGCAGTTTACCAAATTAGAAGATTCCTCTTTTGAAGCCAATTTCTGGAGGGACCTAGGAAAACAAACAGCAAAAAAAAAAAAACCATTGGCTTGTGAAACATTCATTTAGAAAATCCTAAAACAGTCCATTCACATCATACTCTCAAATACTGGCAATCCTACCAATTTCCAAATTTGGCAAAATTAGAAGAAAAAAAAACACAAATTGCTCACCTCTCCACACTTTTGAACATATTCTTAAATAGGTGGCAAGGATTGAAAATGTATTCAGTGCCAGAGTACAGATGTGCCAGATGTTTTGCATGCAAAAATCTTTACGAAACTCCTATGAGAGTGATAGCATTCTTTTTTTTACTGAGGAAACTGAGGTTTAAACAAAAAATAACTTGCTCAAGGACACACGCCAAGATTCAATTCTGATCTGACTCCTGGCCAATGCTGTTTTTTTTTTTTTTTTCTTTCTCCAAAGATTTTAGTAATTAATTGAAAAGCAGAGTGAGAGAGAGATCTTCCATCTGCTGCTTCACTCCCCAAATGGCTACAACCAACCAGGGCTAGGCCAGGCTGAAGCCAGGAGCTTTCTTTGGTTCTCCCATGTGGGTGGCAGGGGCCAAGGACTCAGGCTGCTGCTTTCCCAGGCACATTAGCAGGGAGCTGGATCTGAAGTGGAGCAGCCAGGACTTGAATCGGCACCCATAAGGGATGCCAGCATCACAAGCAGTGGCTTTACCTGCTAGGCTACAATGCCAGAGCCTGAGCAGTTCTTCCTTATCCCAGCAGTAGTAATGTTTTGAAACAATGGTTGTTCACTTGGTGTTCAACAGATTAAAGATGAAAGCACCTGAATTTTTTTCATGGAACTGCCTTTGTTGTATTTGCATTTACAACAATTTGCCTGCTTTTATTATGACCTGCTATGGCCACTTTGATATTAACTGTATTTTTCTACCCTGGTCTTGGAAATTTCTTTAGAAAGAGACTCAGTCACAGTGGAAAAATAAAAAGAAAGAAAAGAGAAGGTAAAGTACTAAATAATAGGACAACTGAGGTTAACAGTTTTTGTTTTTGTTTTGACAGGCAGAGTGGACAGTGAGAGAGAGAGAGACAGAGAGGAAGGTCTTCCTTTGCCGTTGGTTTACCCTCCAATGGCCGCCACGACCAGCGCGCTGCGGCCAGCGCACCGCGCTGATCCGATGGCAGGAGCCAGGTACTTATCCTGGTCTCCCATGGGGTGCAGGGCCCAAGCACTTGGGCCATCCTCCACTGCACTCCCTGGCCACAGCAGGGAGCTGGCCTGGAAGAGGAGCAACCAGGACAGAATCCGGCGCCCCGACCGGGACTAGAACCCGGGGTGCCAGCGCCGCAAGGTGGAGGATTAGCCTAGTGAGCCGCAGCCGCAGCGCCGGCCAGGTTAACAGTTCCTAAGTCAGTCTTGGTATTAGCCCATGGCCACTCTCAGCCTGGAATATAAAAAACTCTGTTTTTTTTTAACTTACCTTTGGGACTGCAGGTGGGACAAGTCAATGGTAGTATCAGGATAGCTGATCTCTTCCCCTTCATCCTTCACTTCCCCAGCAGGCTCCGGGTCCTCTGTAACCTCTTCATATTCTCCTTCGTCTTCGGAGCTTTCTTCCCGAATGCGTTCTTCATTCAGTTCATCACCAGCACTCTGAACAGGAACATCCTCTTGGTCAACCTGAGTCGTGAATTCCACTTCTACAGGAGTTTCGTGTGATTCCTCTTTATCTTCCTCACTGCTCGTGTCACCTCCATCTGTAGAATTACCTTAAGAGAAATAGTATAAGACTAACAAATCCACATGAGTTTTCCTAATGATATTCCATCGACTCGCTGTTTTCATAATGGTCATCAAAAAATACCAAATCATTACCAAAGTAGTGTGAGACTTCAACAAACAATCCGTACCACGAATAGGTTGAACTAAATAGCCTCCAAGGTTCATTACAGTGAATTTCTTATATACTGTTAACATTTTTACAATGAAAACAATAACTGGCCTTAAAATTATTTGTATAAGGGTGGATGTGCAGTTACAATACCACTTGAGACTCCTGCATCCCATATTAGAGTGCCCAGGTTCAAGTCCCAGGTCCTCATCCGATTCCAAATTCGGGCTAATGTATATCCTGGGAAGCAGCAGGTGAAGGCTCAAGAACTTGGGTCCCTGCCACCTAACGTGAGAGACCCAGACAGAGTTCCAGGCTCCTGGCTTAAGCCAGTCCCAGACCTAGCTATTGGTGGATATCTGGGAGGTAAACCAACAGGTAAGTGACCTCTGTATGTCTCTATCTCTATGTCTTTCAAATAAAAAAAGTTTTGGGGGCTGGCACTGTGGTGCAGCGGGTTAAAGTCCTGGCCTGAAGCTCTGGCATCCCATGTGGGCGCAGGTTCAAGTCCTGGCTGCTCCTCTTCCAATCCAGCTCTCTGCTATAGCCTGAAAAAGCAGAAGATGGCCCAAGTCCTTGGGCCCCTGCACCTGTGTGGGAGACCCAGAAGGAGCTCCTGGCTCCTGGCTTTGGATCAGCGCAGCTCTGGCCAATGCGGCCATCTGGGGAGTAAACCAGAGGATAGAAGACCTCTCTCTCTGCCTCGATCTATCTCTGTAACTCTCAAATAAATAAACTAAATCTTTAAAAACAAATTAAAATTCTTAAAAATTAGCTATATAAATTCTTCTACTTTTAGATTGTATATGAGAACCAAAATAATACTTGTTATATAACGGGTAGATAGCAGGCACTCATATTTTTGCAAAAGGAATACTGTCTACTGGTAATAATAGGGTTTGCTTGCCTCAACTTTCAAATGGAGATGCTAGAGGTCAGTGTTGTGGCATCATGGGTTAAGCCGTCACTTATAACGCCAACATCCCATGTGGGCACTGGTTCGAGTCCTAGCTACTCCACTTCTGATCCGGCTCCAAGCTAATGTGCCTGGGAAAACATCAGAAGATGGCCCATGTTCTTGGAACTCTGCTACCCACATGGGAGACCTGGAAGAAATTCCTGGCTCCTGGCTTCAGCCTGGCCCAGCCCTGGCTGTTTTAAAGCCATCTGGGGAGTGAACCAGTGGATGGAAATCTCTAACTCTGCCTTCATATAAATAACTAAATGTTTTAAATTGTTTATTTGGAAGGCAGAGTTACAGAGAGAGATAAGGAGAGACAAAGAGACATTCAATCCATTGGTTCATTCTTCAAATGGCTGCACTGACCAAGGCTGGGTCAGGCCAAACCCATGAGCTTCTTCTGGGTCCCCCATGTGGGTAGCAGAAACACAAGCACTAGGGCCATTCTCTGCTGCTTTCCCAGGCACGTTACCAGGGAGCTGGATCAGAAGTGGAGCAGCCAGGACTCGAACCAGCCCCTACGTGAGATACCTGGTTTAACTTGCTATGCCACAGTACCATCCCAATCAAATCAACAAATAACAGTAAATAATGGGCTGGAGCTGTGGTGTAGTGGGTAAAGCTGCCGCCTGCAGTGCTGGCATCCCATATGGGTGCCGGTTCAAGTCCCTGCTGCTCCACTTCTGGTCCAGCTCTCTGCTATGGCCTGGGAAAGCAGTAGAAGATGGCACAAGTGCTTTGGCCCTGCACCTGCATGAGAGCCCTAAAAGAAGCTCCTGGCTCCTGGCCCAGCTCCAGCCATTGTGGCCATCTAGGGAGTGAACCAGCAAATGGAAGACCTCTTTCTCTCTGCCTCTGCCTCTCTGCAACTCTGTCTTAAAATAAATACATAAATCATTAAAATAAATAAAATCTGATGCTATCACCCACCTGACAAGACTGTGAGAAGTTAAATAAAAAATAAAAGCACTTGGCCGGCGCCCGGCTCAATAGGCTAATCCTCCGCCTTGCGGCGCCGGCACACCAGGTTCTAGTCCCCCGGTCAGGGCACCGGATTCTGTCCCGGTTGCCCCTCTTCCAGGCCAGCTCTCTGCTGTGGCCCAGGAGTGCAGTGGAGGATGGCCCAAGTAGGTGGGCCCTGCACCCCATGGGAGACCAGGATAAGCACCTGGCTCCTGCCTTCGGATCAGCACGGTGCGCTGGCCACGGCGGCCATTGGAGGGTGAACCAACGGCAAAGGAAGACCTTCCTCTCTGTCTCTCTCTCTCACTGTCCACTCTGCCTGTCCAAAATAAATAAATAAATTAAAAAAAAAAAATAAAAGCACTTTATACAATGAATGCCAAGGACATGATGAATTTTAATTAGAATCTTGCAGCATAGCAGTAGTTGAAAGTGAGACAGTATAGTAATAATCCTAAAAGGAATGACCCTAGGAGAGAGTAATTAACTGAAGAACTAGTTTAGTACTTTCCACAGTTCCCTTGGGTAGAGAGGACAATTTATTCCAGCAACTGTAGCTACTCGCTCCTCCTCCCAGAACAAATCAACCACAACATATATGAAACAAATATATTATTAAATCAAGTTAAGTTCTCATATGAGAAGTTTTATTTGTTAAGAATATCTATCACTTCTAATTCTTAACCCAGAAAGTAAATGCTGATTCATAAATACTCAAGTCTATCTTTGTTAAACACACTTATGTATTATCCATTACATACTGAGGTCTTTCTATATAACCCTATATTAAGGTACATTAGTTTTGTATCCAATTAAATACTTCAATTCACTAGAGTACTTTTTAAAAAGTTTTACATATTTAAAAAAAGTATGTATCTAGGCTCCAAAGCCAGGAGCCATGAACTCAATCCAGGTCTCCCAGGAGGGTGGCACAGACTCACCTACTTGAGTCATCAACACTGCCTCCCAGGGTATACACGCTAGCAGGAAGCCAGAATCAGGAATCAAAGCAGAGGAGCAAACCTAGGCACTCCGATATGGAACCTGGACATCCTAACCAGCGTCTCAACTTCTAGGCCAAATGCCTGCTCTGAGTAAGTATACCTAACATTTCCAAAACCAAAATATCATAAAATTGACTGCAAAAATTTTGATTTGGTTTGTTTTGGAATTTCAATAAACCCCACAGATACAATCTTCTAAGTAAGGATTTAGAAGCAAAACTAGAAAATAAGAAACATCACAAGCAAATTCATTAAAATTTGTGGACTACCTAGTTGTTCCATTTCTTCTGAGATCAGTTCACTTGAGCAACTCGCCAGGGTCTCCATGTCTTCGTCCTGTATTCTGACTTTACGTTCACCACGATGTCTCCAAACACAAGACTCATCTACCTAGAGAAACAGTTTCTTTTCACTGATGGAATTTTGGGTAAAGCTAACGAAAATTGGGGGACAAAAAACACCAAAAATCTGAAAAGTACCTTAAAGAGGAAGCTAAACCCCATCATTAGATATGAGGGAGGAAGGAAATTCTTTTTTCCTACAAAAAATAATGTGCATTAATATTTTTAAAAATCAGTTTTCTCTACTTTTTGTTCGTGAATTATCTGACACAGATAGTCAAATTTATTTTAACTGTTACTGTATCATGAAGAATATATTTAGTATTCTGTATAGAACAGTAATTTTAAAAATATGTATACTTGTTTTTACCTTTTGAATCACATTCTAGTTAATTGTTATTTAAAAAAAAAAATCAGGATATATTTTTACCCTTACAACTAAACTATGTAAAAGCACATTCTCATCAATAAAAATATATGTGGCAATGACATGACAAATACTAAATTTGCTACACTGAGTAAAAATTTCCTTATTTCATAGCAGATTTTTTATGTGGAATCAGAGTAATAACTTTCTATATGGACAGTATTTGTAGATGGTCCTCAAACCTGTCTCCATAATACACCAACAACAAGACTAGGGCTATTTTTCATGTCAAGATATTACCTCTTATCATGAAGCTTCCTGTTGTCAAATATTCTCCAGTTGGTGCTGTTTTAGACACCTGAGGAATATAAAATAAGTTATGTTCTTATGTCAAGAAATACTTGGAGGGGCAGGAGAGCTGCATTTAATATGAGAGTGAGTTCAGAGTTCTGCTTCTGCTTCTGTTTCTAGCTTCTTGCAAATGCACACCCAGGAAAGTAGCAGGTGAGTCCCTGCCACCCAGATGGAAAACTCAAAAAGGGGGAGTTCCAGGCTCCTAGCTTCAGCCTAGCTTAGCCCTGGCCATTGCAGGCATTGTCAGAGTAAACTAACAGATGTAAACCAGAGATGGAGATCTCTTTCCATTTGTCCCTCTCTCTCTGCCTTTCAAATACATGAAAGTTTAAAAATCAGGGATTTTTTTTCCCAAGAATTCCAAGGATTCTTTTCAAGAAGAGAAAAGTAAAGTCATATTCAAATAAGCAGTACTATGTCCCTAGAAGCTTGTAATTCTGCAATAACTTTTACGACTGAGGAATGGATAAAAGAAATAAAATGAAAGATACCTTTGGCAGTAACAAAGAAAGAAATAACAAAAGATTCCCTATATTAATAATTTCCAAATGCCATGGAATACAGCCAAAACTAGTCCACTCGTTTCTTTCAGTGTGAGATAATGAGAAAAGTAAGGATAGTGGGGCCAGCACTGTGGCATAGAAGGTTAAGCCTCTGCCTGCAGTGCCAGCATCCCCAGTGGGTGCCGGTTCAAGTCCCAGCTGTTCCATTTTCGATCCAGCTCCCTGCAATATGCCTGGAAAAGCAGAAGATGGAGTAAGTCCTTGGGCTCCTGCACCCGTGGGGGAAACCTGAATGAGGTTCCTGGTTCCTGGCTTTGGCCTGCCCAGCCCTGATGGTTGTGGCCATTTGGAGAGTGAACCAAAAGATGGAAGGTATCTTACTGTTTGTTCTCTCTTGTTCCTTCTCTCTATTTCTGCCTCTCAAATAAATAAATAAATCTTTAAAGAAAACAAAAACTAAAACTAAGGATAGTTTAATAGGCTTACCATAAAGCTGTATTTATTGAACCTTAACTTGTTAAATGTAATTCTTTCTGAGATTCCCTCTTTTGGAAATAAAATAAGCTTTAATTTTAGGAAACAAAGATGACAGCAGATTTAAAAAACATATGTTGTTTCAGCAAAACAGAATTTCAGTTATCTTATTAGGGTATTTTTAAAAATGTTTTACATGTGTGACATCTCCAAATCTGATAGCATATTTATTACTTATGGCTATTAAAACACCAAAGGATAAAAAAAAATTCTCTTCATTAAAGAACTAAAGCTCCTGGGGCCAGAGCCATGGTTAATCCTCCGCCTGCAGCACCGGTATCCCATATGGGCACTGCTTCTAGTCCCAGCTGCACCTCTTCCAATCCAGCTCTCTGCTATGGCCTGGGAAAGCAGTGGAAGATGGCCCGGGTGCTTGGGCCCCTGCACCTGTATGGAGACCAGGAGGAGGCACCTGGCTCCTGGCTTCGGATTGGTGCAGCTCCAGCCATTGCAGCCATTGGGGAATGAACAAACGGAGGGAAGACCTTTCTCTCTGTCTCTCCCTCTCATTGATTGTAACCCTACCTATCAAAATAAATAAATTCTTTAAAAACAAACAAACAAAAAAAAACTAAAGCCCCTTTCATAATATTATTGATACAGATATTGTTATAA
Source organism: Oryctolagus cuniculus (assembly GCF_964237555.1). Lineage (NCBI taxonomy): Eukaryota > Metazoa > Chordata > Mammalia > Lagomorpha > Leporidae > Oryctolagus > Oryctolagus cuniculus. The sequence continues at coordinate 26,268,534 of NC_091443.1, read as the reverse complement.
TTCCCCACGTGTTGTTATTTCCCTAAAAACCTATTATAGCATAGCAGATAATAAATACAAATATAAAATGAAACTAAATCTAAGGGATGATAATAGAACTCAACTTTTTTACCCTATCATATAGCTAAACCATGTAAAAATGTATTACTATCAATTTTAATTCTTTTCTAAAATTTTATTTATTTGTGGTAGACAGACAAAAAGACAAAACTCCCAAACACTGGCTCACCCCCAAATGCTTTCAACATCCAAGTCTGGGCCAGGCCAAAGGTGGGAGCCAGGAACTCATTCCAAGTCTCCCACATGGCTATCAGAGGAGGAACTACTTGAGTCATTACTATGCTGTCTCCTAGGGTATATACTAGCAGGAAGTTGGAATCAGGAGTGGAATCAGGACTTGAACCAATCAATCGGATACGGAATGTCGGTATCCCAACTAGCATTTCAGTCACTAACACCAAATAACCTCCACCCATTTTAAGTCTTGAAATGTGAAATCAACAGCAACATGAACTCAAATACAGAATGAAGATCACCAAATAAACACCTCTAATAGTGTTAAAATAATTTTGTGAAACAAAACAAACAAACAAAAAAACCAGCATTAACCACAAAGGACAGTGACTAAAACCAAATGCACAAAAAAACACTATAGCATATACCCACTTTTCTGGAAAGGCAAAAGAGAATTCAGAAAATTCCAACCAAAGGAGAAGACGTTTTAGGTCAGTTTGCCAGTCATAACTGGAACACTATCCTATATAACTGCAAGGGTCACTCTTTATATAGGTCTCTGCTCAAATCTTCCCTTCCCAGAAAGGCCTCTTTTGATACTTCCCTATTACTCCCTCTCCTATTCTTTAAAAAAAAAAAAAAAAAAAAAAGTACAGCTTTTTGTCAACTGAACACTGTGTACATATTTTTTCATTACCACCAACATGTAAACTCTCTCAAGCCTGCTACCTGTCTGTCCACACCCTCAAAATGTGGCACACAGTAGTAGCTCTTAACAGATTAAGAAAAAGGGGCCGGCGCCGCGGCTCACTAGGCTAATCCTCCACCTTTCGGTGCCGGCACACCAGGTTCTAGTCCCGGTTGGGGCGCCGGATTCTGTCCCGGTTGCCCCTCTTCCAGGCCAGCTCTCTGCTGTGGCCAGGGAGTGCAGTGGAGGATGGCCCAAGTGCTTGGGCCCTTCACCCCATGGGAGACCAGGAGAAGTACCTGGCTCCTGCCATCAGATCAGCGCGGTGCGCTGGCCGCAGCGGCCATTGGAGGGTGAACCAATGGCAAAAGGAAGACCTTTCTCTCTGTCTCTCTCTATCTCACTGTCCACTCTGCCTGTCAAAAAATTAAAAAAAAAAAAAAGAAAAGAAAAGAAAAAAAGAAAAAGGACCACAGCCCTTATTACCTGATGATGGTACACCCACCAAGCACTAGTGATAACTCGTGCATCCCAGGCAGCACTGTAGCAAAGCGCCATTGTCCCAGCTTCAGTCAAGGTCCTTGGTGGAATGGGTTCTCCTGTAATTACAATGCTACAATGCCTTAACTCCAAAGAACAGACTTTCTATAGAACAAGATATGAAAATCATATGCAGATGCAGATAACAGGTTCAATCATTTTATATTTTAAATACTAATACCACCATTTTTACTTCAACAGTATAAAATATTACTATTTTTATTAAAAATATTTTTACATGACAGACTTTCAGATGACCTTTGTAAATAAAATAAGTCCGAGAAGAAATATCCTCACACTTAGAAGTCAATAATTCTAACTTCATTTAAGAAAGCACAATTCAGAAAAATCTATTTAAAGTTTGACAGCTTCCAGAATATAGACTGCTGGAAACATCAAAATGAGACCACGTTAATAAGGGCCTTACAAAGAGATTTCAAGTATTTTTAAAAATGAGATAATTCATACACCATAAAATTCACCCTTTTGAAGTATATAATGGTTTTTAGTCTATTCATAAAGCCATGTAACCATTAACACTACATAATGCCAGAACATTTTTCAATATCCCCAAACTGAAACCCTGTATGTATTAGTAGTCATTCCTCATTTTCCCATAGGAATCAGTAACCTATTTCCTGTCTCTAAGGATTTGCCTGGTTTGGACATTTAGTATAAACAGAATAATATGCAGCCTTCCTTATTTGCCTTCTTTCACTTAGTCTAATGTTTTCAAGATTCCGGCCGGCGCCATGGCTCAATAGGCTAATCCTCCGCCTTGCGGCGCCGGCACACCGGGTTCTAGTCCCCGGTCAGGGCCCGGATTCTGTCTGGTTGCCCCTCTTCCAGGCCAGCTCTCTGCTGTGGCCTGGGAGTGCAGTGGAGGATGGCCCAAGTGCTTGGGCCCTGCACCCACATGGGAGACCAGGAGAAGCACCTGGTTCCTGGCTTCGGATCAGCGCGATGCGCAGGCCACAGCACACCGGCTGTGGCGGCCATTGGAGGGTGAACCAACGGCAAAAGGAAGACCTTTCTCTCTTGTCTCTCTCTTTCACTGTCCACTCTGCCTGTCAAAAATAAAATAAATAGGCCGGCGCCGCGGCTCACTAGGCTAATCCTCCGCCTAGCGGCGCCGGCACACCGGGTTCTAGTCCCGGTCAGGGCGCCGGATTCTGTCCTGGTTGCCCCTCTTCCAGGCCAGCTCTCTGCTGTGGCCAGGGAGTGCAGTGGAGGATGGCCCAGGTGCTTGGGCCCTGCACCCCATGGGAGACCAGGAAAAGCACCTGGCTCCTGGCTCCTGCCATCGGATCAGCACGGTGCACCGGCCGCAGCGCGCCGGCCGCGGCGGCCATTGGAGGGTGAACCAACGGCAAAGGAAGACCTTTCTCTCTGTCTCTCTCTCTCACTGTCCACTCTGCCTGTCAAAAAAAATAAAAATAAATAAAAAAAATAAAAAAATAAAATGAAATAAATAAAAAAAAAGAACTTGTACACTTCTTAAAAAGATTCCACCATGCAGAACATATGTAACTACTTAATTTTTTTAAAATCTGAATACATTTTACTGCATATATACAATGTTGCTTATCTACCCATCAACTGATGGATACATAGGTTTTTTCCCCCCTTTCTTGGCTATTATAAATAATGCCTGCGTGAATGTTTGCACACATGCTTTGTACAGACAATTAGGTATATTCCTGTAATTTGAAAGGGGGGCGGTCACAACTATGTTTAATTTGCTGACAAACTGCCAAACCATTCTTCATAGCAACTCTCATTTTCAATTCATATGAGGGTTCTAATTTCTCTACATGCTTAGTAACACTTATTATCTATTTTGCATTATAACCATTCTATTGAGTATGTTAGAATTTCAATGTGGTTTTGATTTACATTTCCCCCTAGTAACTGACAATACTGAGCATCTTTTCATTTGTTTACTGGCCATTCATCTAACTTTGGATAAATGTCCACTTGATGAGGTTAGCATCGTGGCGTAATAAGTAAAGCCAGCGCCGCATCCCATATGGGGGGTACTGTTCCACTTCTGATCCAACACCCTGTTAATGTACCTGGGAAAGCATCAAATGATGGCCCAAGTGCTTGGGCCTTCACCCATGTGGGAAACCCAGATGAAGCTCCTGGCTCCTGGCTCCAGCCTGGCTCAACTCCAGCCATTGAAGCCATCTGGGGAGTGAACCAGAGGAGGGAAGACCTATCTTTCTGTCTCTCCCTCTCTCTAACTCTTTTAAATAAATAAAATAATCTAAAAAAAAAAAAAAAAAAAAAAGTCCACTTGAATCCTTTTTTATTTTTTTGTTTTGTTTTTATTTTTTAAAAGATTTATTTTACTTATTTGAAAGTCAAAGTAACACATAGAGAAGAAGGAGAGGCAGATAGAGAGAGAGAGGTCTTCCATCCACTAGTTCACTTCCCAACTGGCTAGGCTGATCCAAAACCAGGAGCCAGAAGCCTCCTCCAGGTCTCCCAAAGGGTGCAGGGACCCAAGGACTTGGGCCATTTTCTACTGCTTTCCCAGGCCACAGCAGAGAGCTGGATCAGAAGTGGAGCAGCTGGGATTCAAACTAGTGCCCATATGGGATACTGGCACTGTAGGCGGCGGCTTTTACCTGCTATGCCACAGCGTAGCCTTTGTTCATTTTTAAATGTTGTTATTTCTCTTTCGAGTCTTAAGTGTTTATTTTTTATTAAAATATTTTATTTGTTTACTTGAAAATCAGAGTTACAGAGAGGCACAGGCAGAGAGAGAGAGAGGTTTTCCATCTGCTGGTTCACTCCCCAGATGGCCACAACAGCCGGAGCTGAGCCAATCTGAAGCCAGGAGCCAGGAGCTTCTTCTGGGTCTCCCACATGGGTGCAGGGGCCCAAAGACTTAGGCCTTTTTTTTTTTTTTTTTAATTTGACGGATAGAGTTAGACAGTGAGAGAGAGAGAGACAGAGACAAAGGTCTTCCTTCCATTGGTTCACCCTCCAAATGGCCGCCACGCCGGAGCCACGCCAACCCAGCTGATCCAAAGCCAGGAGCCAGGTGCTTCCTCCTGGTGGAGATGCTCACATCTCCCATGTGGGTGCAGGGGTGCAAGGACTTGGCCATCCTCCACTGCCTTCCTGGGCCACAGCAGAGAGCTGGACTGGAAAAGGAGCAACTGGGACTAGAACCCAGTGCCCATATGGGATGCCGGCGCTGCAGGCGGAGGATAAACCAAGTGAGCCTTGGCGCTGGCCCCAACTCAGGCTATCTTGTACTGCTTCACTAGCCCATAGCAGAGAACTGGATCAGAAGTGGAGCAGCCAGGACTCGAACCGGCACCCATATGGGATGCCAGCACTGCAGGTGGCAGCTTTATCCACTACGCCACAGCGCCAGCCCTAAGTCTTAAGTGTTCTTTGGATACTGATCCCGTATCAGATGTAAGATTTGTAACCATTTTCTCCTATTCTATGGGTTGCCTTTTCACTTTCTTGATAACACTTTTTAATAAAGGTTTTTCATTTTTAAGTCCTACTTACCTATTTTGTTTGGTTCCCTATGACTTTAATATCATATAACAAATAACTGAATAATCCAAGCTTATGAAGATTTATACCTTGTTTTCTTCCAACAGTTTTATACTTTCAGCTCTAAAGTCTAGATCTTGAAGCATGCACTATCGTGCAGAGGGTTAAGCTGATGCTTGGGATGCCTTAAGACTGCACTAGAGTGCCAACTTGAGTCCTAGCTACTTCCACTATAGCATCCTGTTAATGCACCTTGGAAAGCAATGGAAAAAGGTCCAAGGGCTTGGGTCCCTCCCACACCTGTGGGAGACCCAGAAGCAGCTCCAGGCTCCTGGCTTCATCATGGTCCAGCTCTATTACAGGCATTTGGGTTATGAATCAGCAAACAGATGATATCTCTCTCGCTCCCCTTGTCACTCTGCCTTTCAAATAAATTAATAAAACTTTTTGAAAAACCTAGGTCTTTAAAGTATTTTAAAATAGTACAGTGGGTGGTGTAAATGGTGTAAAGAAGAAGGTCTAACTTCATTCTTTTGCATGTAGATATATAGTTGCCCCAATATCACTGTTAAAAAGATTATTCTATGAAAAGATAAGCCACAGCTTGAGTGAACATATATGCTGAAGACAAAGCAGATGTTATCCAAAATATACAAAGAACTACTAGAATGCGACAGTGGGAACACAAACAACGAATGTTACGGCAGAGACCTTACTAAGGAAGACACAAGAAGACAAACAGGTCATCATGGAAATGCAAATTAAAATGATAATGCCACTACACATTTATTAAAAAGGCCAAAATCAAGATCACTGACACCAACTGGTGGCAAGGTTGTGAAGCAACAGAATTCTTTCATTACTGTTGGAATGCAAATAGGAATGCAAATAGAAGAGTCTAAAGATTTCTTACAAAACTACTCTAAACATAGAAATCAACAATCTTGATCTCTGATACTAACTCACATTAACTGGAAAATTCTGTCCATATGAAAACCCACACGGGGCTGGCACTGTGGCATGGCAGACTGGGCCTACCATCTGCCATGCCAGCATCCCATATGGGCACCAGTTCAAGACCTAGCTGCTCCACTTCTGATTCAGATATCTGCTATGGCCTGGGGAAGCAGCTGAGGATGGCCCAAATCCTTGGGCCCCTGCACCTGCGTGGGCGACCTGGAAGAAGATCACGGCTCCTGGCTTTGGACTGGTGCAGTTCTGGGCGCCGTGGCCAACTGGGGAGTGAACCAGTGAATGGAAGATCTCTCTCTCTCTCTCTCTCTCTCTCTGCCTCTCCTTCTCTCTGTGTGTAACTCTGACTTTCAAATAAATAAATAAATCTTTAAAATAAAAAAAAAGAAAAGCTACATACAGACATTTACAGCAATTTTATTCGTAACTGCCAAAAACTAGAAGCAACCAAGATGTCACATTTAGGAATTCTCCAAATTTTCTTCTACTGGTTTCTAATTTCACTCCATTATGGTCAAAATCTTCATATGATTTCATTTGTTTTATATGTATTGAGACTTGTTTTATAGACTATCATATGCTATCCCAGAGAATGTTCCATAAGCACTTGAGAATAGTCTGCTGCTGATAGGTACAGTGCTTACAAATTTCTGTTAGATCTAGTTAGTGTAAAGTGTTGTCTAGGTCTTCTGTTTCCTTATAGATATTGTGTCTACTTATTACATTCAGGACTGAAAGTCTCCAAATATTATTTTAAAGGTTTTTATTTCTCCTTGCAATTCTGTCAGGTTTTGCTTCACATCAAGGGTTGTTGGGTACATATATGCTTCTCATGGTTACAGCCTGTTAATGGAGTCATCCTTTTATCATTACATTCTCCTTTATCTCTACTGATTTTAGCCTTATCATTACACTAAATGTATTTTAAGGAAAGGAAGTAAAATTCTGAATAAGAGAAATATATTACCTGTTGGATTCTTAATTACACAACTGGTAGCTCCATGAAGATCAGCATGTACATAAATGTCTCCTTAAAAATCAATAAGAAAAGACACTTTCAGAAGTCCTATTTCTAAATGTGAAAAATGGTTGCAAACTTCAGCAATGAAAAGTTAAGCTTTTAACAATATGACCTACAATGCTTTTGGAAGACTGAAAGCTATTTTATTAATGTAGCAGAAGACTGAGAATTAGCTCAGCAACATAACTTGAGGAACATTCACTTAAGATGAGAATTATGTGTCAAAGCACATTCAACAAATCATAAACTGTTAAATCCTTCCACTCATTAAATCAAACAGAAGAGGATAAGATGAAAATAAATTCCCAGTGTTCATGTAACTGATCCAATCATTTAAATGAAAATTCTTTAGAATTTTAATTCTACTTACCTGTTGTCAAGTATCTTTTCACAATTATTTCGTTCTGCTGCTGATCTCGTCCACCTATAATTAGATAGTTCTCTGAGCTAATGAACCACAGAAACTTTTCAAACCTACCAAATTGAAAGAAAGCAAAGTTAACATTTCTTTTTCATTACAGCTATCTGAATTCACACACCTTTTACAAACAGGGAGCCACTGTGCCTCTGTAGGTTTTGCGCGCACACACACACACAGACACACAGACACACAAAGAAAATTTTGATCAATCAACTAATCTTAATCCACTGGTTCACTCTACAATACCCACAATAGCTTGGAATGAACCAGGCTAATCCAGAAGCCAGGAACTCAACGTGGGCTCCTACATGGGTGGCAGAGACACTAGTACTTGAACAGTCAATTGCTGTCTCCCAGGGTCTGCATTAGCAGAAAGTTGGATAGGAAGTGGACCCAGGACTAGAACCCAGGCATTCCAACATGGGATACAGGCATTCCAAGTGGCAAAACTTTTAATAGCTGAGCCAAACATCAGCTCTGTTTGTGTAGGTACAGGTAACTTGACTAAGATAGCTTAATTCTTCCAGAAGGTATCAAGCTGAATTTTAATAAAAACCTGTAACATACTTAATGTGATTTTCTTAACTCATTTTTAGAAGAAATTAAATTCTACATCTTTAAAAAGTTATCCCCTTATTCCACAGAGACAGCCTTCTTAGACTCAAAGATAATATAACAACGAATTACATAAAGTGCTAAGTATAAAATACGACGTTAGTTTTAGCCTTCTTTCAGTGGGGCACTAGAAAGGCTTTGGACCACTGATAAGAAAGCAAAATTGTTTGACTACTCAGTTCTCAATTAACCAACATAATCAATATTTACCTATGATATACTTTACATTTTTTAAAATATAAAAGACAAAAAATTGTCTTCAGAAGGGTAAAATCATAACTTCTCAGGAAAAATAACTTGGGTTTTAGAAATTTTGAAAACTGCAATATAGGTGAACACAAACACCTCCTACATCATGTAAGTACAGAAATAATCTTGTATATGGTTTTTTCAAAGATTTATTCATTTGTTTGAAAAGCTGTTAGAGAGAGAAGGAGAGAGAGATCTTTCCATCACTCCCCAAATGGCCCCTATGGTCAGGACTGGATCAAGCCAAAGCCAGGAGCCTGGAACTTCATTCAGATCTCCCACATAGGTGGCAGGGGCTCAAGTACTTGGACCACCTTCTGCTGCTTTCCCAGGCACATTATCAGGGAGCTGGATCAGAAGTGAAGCAGCTGGTACTTGAACCGATACTCAAATGGGATGCCAGCATGGTAGGCAGCAGCTTAACCCACTGTACCACAATGCCAGCCCCCTGTATATGATTTAATCTATAAATTGAAAGATTATAGTTGTTGCCAGCATTGTGGCGCAATGAGAATGAACTAGCAAATAGAAGATCTCACTGACTCTCAGTCTCTCACTCAGATTGCTGGCTGTTGTGAACATTTGGAGAGGGACCCAGTGGATGGGAGATGTACCTCTGTCTCTGCCTTTTGAGGAAACAATTTAAAGAGGGTAATGAGGAAGACAAAAGAATACACAATAAATGGCACAAGGGGTGGGTGCCGTGGTACAGGGAGTTAAGGGTTAAACTGTTGCCTGCAATGCCAGCATCCCGTATCAGTTCAAGTACTGGCCACTCTGCACCCAATCCAGTTCCCTGCTAACGCACCTGGGAAAGCAGCAGCAGATGGCCCAACTGCTTGGGCTCCTGAATCCACGGGGCAGACATGGATGGAATCCTAGGCTCCTAGTTTCAGCATGGCCCAGCCCTGGCTTTTGCAGCCATTTGGGGCAAGAACCAGCAGATGAAAGCTCTCTCTCCTTCTCTCTCTATAACTCCACCTTTTAAATAATACAGTAAATACACCTTTTTTAAAAATAGGACTTGGTACTGGCATTGTAGCACAGTGCGTACAGCCACCGCTTGTGATGCCGGCATCCTATATGGGTGCCGGTTTGTGTCCCAGCTGGCTCCACTTTTGATCTGGCTCCCTGCAAACCCCATGGGAAAAGCAGCCCAATTACTTGAGCCCCTGCTACTCACATGGGAGACCCCAATAAAACTCCTGGCTTCAGCCTGGTCCAGCCCTAGCTGTTGTGGCCATTTGGGGAGTGAACCAGCAAATGGATGATCTCTCCATCTCTCTGTAACAGCTTTTCAAATAAATAAATGAATCTTAAATTTTTAAAACCCAAGTTATGTTGTCTCTTGGGGCCATCTGGGGAGTGAACCAATGGACAGAGTCTCTCTCTCTCCCTCCTTCTCATTGTGTAACTCTTTCAATAAATATTTATTTTTTTTAAAAAAGGAATAGAAAGCAAATAATAAATTGGGTAGATAAACTAAAATACATCAGAGTGCATACATTTCAAATGTATACAACGCAGTTTAAGCTGCTGCCTGTAACTGCAAGTATTCCTAATCAGAGCACTGGTTTGAATCCCAGCTGCTCCGTTCCTCATCCAGTTCCCTGTTAATATGCATGGGATGGCACCAGAAGATGGCCCAAGTACTTGGGCCCCTGGCATCCATGTGGGAAACCTGGATGGAGTTTCTATGCTCCTGACTTTAGATTGGCCCAGCCCTGGCCACTGCAGCCATTTAGGGAATAAACCAACAGATGAAGATCTCTTTCTCTGTCGCTCCCTTTGTCTCTATCACTGCCTGTCATACCCATGTGAGTTTGTAATAGAACACAAGTGGAAAAAGAGTAATATCTTCCACAGTGGGAAATCAATAAAGACTGTAAAACAGAAACATTAAGCAGCAGCAATACAGGGGCGGTGCTGTGGCATAGTAGGTTAAACCTCCACCTGTGGCACCAGCATCCCATATGGCCACTGGTTCGAGTCCTGGCTGCCCCTCTTCAGATCCAGCTCTGTTTATGGCCTGGAAAACAGTAGAATACAGCCCAATTGCTCCCGCACCCATGTAGGAGACCCAGCTCCTGGTTTCAGATCGACCCAACTCGGGCCACTGCAGACATCTGAGGAACCAGTGGATGGAAGGCATCTCTTTCTGTCTCTCCCTCTCTATGTCTGTAACTCTGCCTCTCAGATAAATAAATAAATAAATAAATAAATAAATAAATAAATAGGAAGGAAGGAAGGAAGGAAGGAAGGAAGGAAGGAAGGAAGGAAGGAAGGAAGGAAGAAATTAAGAAGGACCGGCGCTGAGGCTTAGTGGGTGAGGCTGCTGCCTGCAGTGCCAGCATCCCATATGGGTGCCAGTTTGAGTCCCGGCTGCCGCACTTCTGATCCAGCTCTCTGCTGTGACCTGGGAAGGCAGTGGAAGATGGTTCAAGTCCTTGGGCCCCTGCACCCAACGTGGGGGACCCAGAAGAAGCCTCTGGCCCCTGACTTCAGATCCATGCAGCTTGAGTAGGAGTGGGGAGTGAACCAGCAGATGGAAGACCTCTCTCGCTCTCTCTCTCTCTGCCTCTGCCTCTCCATAACTGCTTTTCAAATAAGAATTTAAAAAATAAATTAATTAAGAGGCAGCAATATAAGCATATTACTAACAGGAAGAGAGGTAAACACAAAAGAATCATCCAAAAAAGCTAAAAGGAATTTCCTTAGGAGACAGGCAATGGGAATAAGGGCGAGGAATTTACGGGCTGGCACTGTGGCATGGTGGATTAAGCTCCCAGCTGCTCTATTTTCAGTCCAGCTCCCTGCTAATGTGTCAAGGAAAGCAGCAGCAGATGACACAAGTGCTTAGGTCACTAACACCCACATGGGAAGCCCTAAAGAAGGTTTTGCTTCTTGGCTTCAAGCTCAAACAGTCCTGGCCTTTGTGGCCATCTGGAGGAGTGAACCAGCGGACAGAAGATCTCTCTGACTCTACCTCTCTCTCTCTGCCTTTCAAATAAGCAAATATATATATATATATATATATATTTTTAAAGATTTATTTATTTATTTGAAAGTCAGAGTTACACAGAGAGAGGACAGGCAGAGAGAGAGAGGTCTTCCATCCGATGGCTCACTCCCCAGATGGCCGCAATGGCCGGGGCTGTGCTGATCCAAAGCCAGGAGCCAGGAACTTCCTCTGGGTCTTCTACTTGGGAGCAGGGGCCCAAGGACTTGGACCATCTTCTGTTGCCTTCCCAGGCCGTAGCAGAGAGCTGGATGGGAAGAGGAGCAGCCGGGACTAGAACCTGAGCCCATATTAAAAAAAAAAAAAAAAGGTGAAGAATTTCAGGGCTACTGAATTTTGTAACAAGTTTTACAGAACTGCTTTTCTTTTTATTTATTTATTTATTTGACAGGTAGAGTTATAGATAGGGAGAGAGAGAGAGACAGAGACAAAGGTCTTCTTTCCGTTGGTTCATACCCTAAACGGCTGCCACAGTCCGCGCTGCGCTGATCCGAAGCCAGGAGCCAGGTGCTTCCTCCTGGTCTCCCATGCGGGTGCAGGGCCCAAGCACTTGGGCCATCCTCCACTGCACTCCCGGCCCACAGCAGAGAGCTGGACAGGAAGAGGAACAACCGGGACTAGATCCCGGCACCCATATGGGATGGCTGTGCCACAGGCAGAGGATTAACCAAGTGAACCATGGCGCCAGCCCCAGCAGAATTGCTTTTATTTAAAAATATGCATGCATAATTTTTATAGAAACAAAAACTAACTTAAAAAAGGTAGGACAGGACCAGGTTAAGCCCCAGCCTGCAGTGCCAGCATCCCATATGGGCAGCGGTTCATGTCCCAGCTGCTCCACTTCTGATCCAGCTCTCTGCTATGGTCTAGGGAAGCAGTATAAGATGGCCCAAGTCCTTGGGCCCCTGCACAGGCATGGGAGACCCGGAGGAAGTTCCTGGTTCCTGGCTTCGCATCAGCTCAATTCTGGCTGTTGCGGTCATTTGGGGAGTGAACCAGCGGATGGAAGACCACTCTTTCTCTCTAGCTCCACCTCTCTCTGTAACTCTATCAACTAAATAAAATAAATCTTAAAAAAAAAAATAGTAGGAAACTTACCAATACACTTTTCTTGCTTTTTGAATTGAGGTAACTGTTTGAACTTCTTTTAAGGTTTGCTTTGTTTTCTTTTCAGCTGATTTGAATGCCTATTCACAATAAAAGATTTTTAAATATAATTAGCTGCAAATTTACTTAAATATCACCAAAGTAAATGATGGGACAAGAAGCAGTTTTTAGAGTATCACAAAATAGCAGTATCTACACATATAAATATGCATACTGAAAGAAAATGAAAAATTTATATTTTTTATCATAAATACTAAAATAATTTAAGTAAAAGATTTGATGTATGCAAATATTTTCTCAAAGTCCATAAATTAAGAAATGCATTGTGCATTAGCCAGATACTGACTGTCTATCATGTACCAGGTTCTACACTAGAAGCTGTGGATACAACAGTGAATTCCACCAGGGATTTTTAAAGAAAAACAGAAAGATACATATTATTTTTAATTAAGAGTGGTCAAGAAAGGCTTCTCTAATGGTCTTTTTAAGTAAATACATGAATGAAAAGGAGTGAATTCTGAGGGAAGAGATGAAAATCTGAAGCAAAAGTATTCCATGTAAAAAAAAAACAGCAAGGTGCAAAAGCCCCGAGAGCCCAGCACAAACCACTGTTTTAAGGACAATCAGATTGTGGTGGAGGAGCCAGCGCTGTGGCACAGCGAGTTAAAGCCCCAGCCCGCAGCACTGGCATCCCATATGGCATAGCAGGCAGGTATGAATCCCAGCTGCTCCAGTTCTGATCCAGTTCCCTGCTAATACACCCAGGGAAAGCCCCTGAACCCACATGGGAGACTGAGATGAAGTTCCTGGCTCCTGGTTTCAGCCTGGCCCTGCCCCGCCCATTGCAACCATTTGGGGAGTGAACTAGTTTGATGGACCATCTCTCTCTCTCTGCCTCTTCCTCTCCTTCTCTAACTCCAACTTACAAATAAATAACTTTTTTTTTTAAATGGCTACTGTTACAGTCCATGTGAACACAGATGACAGAGGCCCAACCAGTGGAATGCTCAGAACTAGCCAGATTCTGGTTTACCTTAAAGGATTAGACTGGATCTAATTTATGAGAGTTTGCAGGTTTGCAACATTTTCAGCTTGAGCAGACAAAAAAGAAGATGCTACATACTGAGACGGGAAAGACAGGGGGAGGAACAGGTTTGTGAAAAAGAAATACATTAAATTTGAAAAACCTCATCTAAACTGAAATAATAGCCCATTATATTAAAGCAGTCAGTATTTATTCTAATAAACATTAGTACCTTCTCAGCAGCTTCAACAGTCTTTTGTGTTTTCTTAGCAGCGTATCTTTTGTGATCATAATACCTAAAAAAAAATTTTATTAAATTTCAAGTAAAATCTTTACTCATTGCTTTTTCCATTTATTTCTGATTTTACAGACCTTCACATCATGTAAGTTTCATAATAGACAAAATGAAATTTAAGGGGCACGGTGAATTAAGCATCGGCTTCCCATTTGGGTGCTAGTTTCAGTCCCAGCTGCTCTACTTTGATTCAGCTCCCTGCTACTGTGCCTGGGGAAAGCAGCAGCAGATGGCCCAAGTGCTTAGGCCCCTGCATCCACATGAGAGATCCAGATGAAACTTCTGGTTCCTGGCTTCAGCTTGCCCCAACTCCGACTGCTGCAGCCTTTTGGGGAGTGAACCAGCAGGTGGAAGATCTGTCTGTCTCCCCTCCCCCTCAACCCCAGCTTGCTCCCTGTCTTCCAAATAAAACAACTTTTTTGGGAAAAACTTAAATCTAAAAAGTATTTTCATCCAAAAGAAGTATATTTGAAGGGGTCTTCAAAAAGTTCATGAAAAATGCTTATTATATAAAAAAACCTATTTTTAGTTAAAGATTTTCTTGCACCAAAATAAACTGATCCTTTAATTTCATTTTCCCACAAATGTTTTGATGTACTCTCACCCAGGTAAAATAACTATTTTTCATAATATCCTTATAATAAATAGATTTACAACAGATACCACTTTGCCTGAAATGTGTACACTGACTTACTTCTTGGCATTGGCATATGCTGACAAGCTAAGATCCACATCAACGAGTAATGGCTTGTTTTTCTGAGGCTTCTGCAGTTGCTTATTCTTCTGCTTTTTCTTTTTTCCTTTTAGTGGTTCATTTTCATTTTTCTCAACAGTGACATCACCATCAACGTCGTCATCTTCCTCCTCTGATAATAAGTATGGATTTCTATTAAAAATATTCAATAGTATTTCACTAATGTCAATGACATCACTTTAATTTTCAGTTATTTTCTCAATGAAATTGCAAAAGGTTTACAGTAAAGTTTGCATCTAATTTTTCTCTATTTTTGAGCTTATATTTCCAAATATAAAGAAAAGAATTTGAACTTACCTTAGCAGCATTGTAACATGATTTGTGTGTAGTTTTAATTCTTTGATTGCACTTGCAACAGGGTCTCCTTGAGCTTGCGCTTCTTTCACAATTAACCCAATCTCCGTCCAGTCTATCTGGTTGGCTAAAGCACTTCGAACCACCTGAATAGCTCTGTCAACTATTTGCAGGTTCATTTCTATGAGCTCTCCTTTCAGTTTGTCTATTTCCTTAAGAAACAAATGAACCATATTTACTATAATGCCAGTTACCATTTTTGAAAAAGCATCTGAAAAATTTAAATGTAATACCTGAGCCTGCTGAAGAGCTTCTAATCTGTTTTCATGATCTTTTCGGACATTATCTAATTTCTTCAATGCTTGTTTTTCCTTTTTGACGAAAAACATTTTTAGAAAGTTAGATTTCTTCCTTTTTTTTTTTTTTTTGCCAGGCAGAGTTAGTGAGAGAGAGAGACAGAGACAGACTTATAGACAGTGAGAGAGAAAGAAAGAGAGAAAGGTCTTCCTTCTGTTGGTTCACCCCCCAAATGGCCACTATGGCCGGCTTGAAGCCAGGAGCCAGGTGCTTCCTCCTGGTCTCCCACGTGGGTACAGGGGCCCAAGCACTTGGGCCATCCTCCACTGCCTTCCCAGGCCACAGCAGAGAGCTGGACTGGAAGAGGAGCAACCGGGACAGGATCTGGCACCCCAACCGGGACTAGAACCCGGTGTACTGGTGCCACAAGCAGAGGATTAGCCTAGTGAGCTGCGGCACCGGCCACACTTCCTCTATCTTGTGGCACCTTCTCTGTCTTCTCTCGAAACTCACCATTTGACCCCCTCCTTATCTGCACTCCATGTTGTTATGAAGCTAGCTGAAGTTCTCATAGTCCAAAGTGTTTCATTCAAAATTACCTCTCCTATCCACCTCCCTTCCATTCCCTGTATAGGAAGGTATTTTTCATTTCAGATTACGCTGTATGTAAGGTATGTCTCTACTGTGCTTGGCATTATTGAACTAGAAGAATTTAAGACATTTTTTCTTAAGGCCTAAAAGTAAACTTTGGGGGACTGAATTTTTAAACAGCACCAATTATAAAACAGCTTTGTATTTTATTACTGCTTTTATGTTACCCAGCATTATTTCCATTACTTTACAGAACACTGTTTTCCTTACATTAACAATACACAGACTCATAGTAGTTACTTAACCTTCTATCATCTAATTTACATTTCAAGATTATAAGTTTGAGAACAAATTTCTTAACACAAGAAATAGAATCACCACTTAATGAGTATTTGAATGCTGGACAAAATATTAAAAAGATTTAAATTATAAGAATGATGACTGGGGACCAGCACTATAGTGCAGCGGGTTAACACCCTGGCCTGAAGCGCTGGCATCCCATATGGGCGCCGGTTCATGTTCCAGCTGCTCCACTTCCGATACAGCTTTCTGCTATGGCCTGGGAAAGCAGCAGAAGATGGCCCAAGTCTTTGGGCCCCTGCACCCACATGGGAGACCCGGAGTAAGCTCCTGGCTTCAGACTGGCACAGCTCCAGCTGTTGCAGCCAATTGGGGAGTGAACCAGTGGATGGAAGACCTCTCTCTCTCTCTCCCTCTCTCCCCCTCTCTCCCTCCCTCCATCCCTCCCTCTTTCTCTCTCTCTCTCTATTCTTCTATGTAACTCTCAAATAAATAAATCTTTAAAAAAAAAAAAAAAAGAATGATGACTATTAAAAGAATCCACGGGGCTGGTGCTGTGGCAAAGCAGGTAAGGCCACTGCCTGCAGTGCTGGCATCCCATATGGGCGCCAGTTCATGACCCAGCTGCTCCACTTCTAATCCAGCTATCTGCTATTGCTTGGGAAAGCAGCAGAACATGGCCTAAGTCCTTGGGCCCCTGTAACCGCATGGGAGACCCAGAAGCAGCTCCTGGCTCCTGACTTTGGATTAGCCCAGCTCCCACCACTGCGGCCATTTAGGAAATGAACCAGTGGATAGAAGACTTCTCTCTTTCCCTCTCTGTAACTCTGACTTTCAAAAAAATAAATCTTTAGAAAACAAAAAACTACAATGATTACCAAAATAAATCAGCACATAAAAAACTTGGGAGTTCAGGGTTGATGCTAGATGTCTGTTCACCAGCCAAAAAGCAGCTGTGATGTGGTATTTCTATTAAGTAATTCATTTAACCCACCTGCTCTGAAGTTGTACTGTTCAAACTTATTTGAAATTGTGCTATTACTAATTTCTTTAAAAAAAAAAAAAAGATTTATTTATTCGAAAGTCAGAGTTACAGAGAGGCGAGGCAGAGAGAGAGAGAAAGGTCTTCCATCCGATGGTTCACTCCCCAACTGGCCGCAATGACCGGAGCTGCACCGATACAAAGCCAGGAGCTTCTTCCACGTCTCCCACGCGGGTGCAGGGACCCAAGGACTTGGGCCATCTGCTATTCTTTTCCCAGGCCATAGCAGAGAGCTGGATGGGAAGTGGAGCAGCCGGGTCTCGAACCCTCACCCATATGGGATGCCAGTGGTTCAGGCCAGGACGTTAACCCACTGAGCCACAGTGCTGGCCCCAGCTATTACTAATTTCTTTAAACTGAGGGTTAGAGAATCACATATTTTGAAATCTTTGTATACATATCACATAATGTGAAATTTTTGCACACACATTTAAAGATTTATTAGCATTTTTTGAGAATCAAATCCCCTTCAAATCAACAATGACTACTTCTAATCTGTGAAACTTCTACAGCAGATGCTCTGAAAACATGGTCAAATGCGCTTAAAAGTACCTCCTTGTGTGGTCACGCAACATGGAAACCATATTAAAGATCTAGTTTTAAGGTTCATTTTTTAAAATAGAGTTTACTGATAAGCAAACAAATTTATTTGCACAGAAAAAACTTCTCCTTTTCTGGCCTATTTAAAATCTCCTGAAAACTGCATTCGTTCAACAAAAAAGTTTGAGAAGCTTTGGGTTGTTTTAATAAATCAAGTCATAGTAGGGTTTAAATACAGGCCTCCTCTTTTTACCATATTTCCCTTTTTAGAGAGGATCTGATAAACTGATTGAATAACGTGAGGGTTTTTTTACTTTTAAATGATGAGAACTCCCTCAGCACTTATCATAAACCAAAAAATCAGAGTTCCCACAGTACTTCCCATACTACCTGTATAAGGCTGCCCACTCCTACCCTAAAGCAGCTTCCACCCATCAAATCATTTGAAGCCCAGACAGTTTAACAGAAGTGTTTGTAATAATGCCATACCTGTTGTAACGCTTTTAAATCAATTTTCTGACCTTCTATCTTGGAATAAAATTCATCCACGGCCTTATTTTAAAAAAACAAGAAACAGAAACAACTGGCTGAAAATCAAAAACATGGCCCCCACTTCCACATTCCCAGAATTTGAGTCTATTTTATTTCAAAACACCCAAAGAACTTGAACAGACTTCCAAAAAATGTATTATATAAATAACCAGTATCAAGAATCACATTTGGTTCCAATCTTTGGTTCTGCATCTTGAAACAGTGGGAACAACTGTTTCAAACAAGTGCACCTGTGACTGCTCTGATCTCTAATGCTCAGATTCACAGCAATTATAATGCAAGTTTAATGCAAGTTTACTTTCAATTTCTCAAAGCAAGTTGTTATTAACAATTCATCACTGCTAACAAACTAGTCAGAACAGAATTGGAAAACCCACCTTGTCAAATGATTCAAATTCTATATACGGACATTGTGAATGTTGAGAAAACAAGAAAGGATGAAATTCTTCATACCTGTAAAACATGTTTATTATATCACATTCAAGAACATGAACAAACTTCCAAAACGAATTGATCCAAGTGACATGCTTACGTGAGTATGTCTTCACTTGGTTTATCCACTTCCAGGCTTGGTTTTATTTCTCTTTTCTGGATGATATATCCCTACAAAAATCCAGCATTAAAATCATTTCTGTTCATAATTACCAAACAATTCTCTTCATAACTGACAATTTTATTAACATTTTTTCAAGATTTACTTACTTAAAAGGCAGAGTTAGAGAGGAGGAGAGACAGAGAAAGAGAGAGATACTGTCCACCTACTGGTTCACTCCCCAAATGACTACAATGGCTGGGCCAGGGCCATGCCAAAGCCAAGAGCCAGGAGCTCCATCTGAGTCTCTGATGTGGGTGCAGGGGCCTAAGCACCTGGGCCATGTTCTGTTGCTTTTCACAAGCACATTATCAGGGAACTAGGTCAGAAGTGGAGCAGCCAGGACTTGAACAGATGCCCAAGTGAGATGATGGCACTGCAGCAGTAGCTGAACCCGCTATGCTACAATGCTGGCCCCTTATTAACATTTTTGTTAGTAAAGTTATTCTTTGAATAAAGAAGAAAAAACTCTCATAAAGGATGAGATAATTCAAAAAATGTTTAACTATTAATGGGGTAAGTCCCAAAGTTTACACAAGTGCTGGCAAATTAAAACCTGCTTCTCAAGAGCCAGTGGTGTGGGTTAAGCTGCCCCTGACACTGGCATCTCATATGACTGCTGGTTCAAGTCCTGGATGCTCTGCTTGGAATCCATCGACCTGGGAGAAAAGCAAAGGCTGGATCAAGTACCTGGGCCCCTGCTACCCATGTAGCAGACTCAGATGGGAGTTCGAGGCTCTTGGTTTCAGCCTGGCCCAACCTTGGCTACTGTGGCTATTTGGGAGTGAATTAATGGATGGAAGATCCCCCCCCCACCCCTTTATCAAATAAATTCTTAAAAATTTTTTGAATTAAAAAAATGCTTCTCTAAAATCAACTCAAGAAGAAACATTTCCAAATTCTTTAACTTTTACGGAATGCCACTGCTAACCTGAAATAGTACTTCTAGAAAAGATAAGAAACAAAGGCTAGTATTGTACTATAGAGGGTTAAGCTGCACCCTGCAGTGTAGGTATCCCATTTGGGCGCTGGTTCCAGTCCCGGCTGCTCCACTTCCTTTTTATTTTTTTAAGATTTATTTATTTATTTGAAAACAGTTACAGTGACAAAGAAGGAGAAACAGAGAGAAAGAGATCTTCCATCAGTTGGTTCACTCTCCAAATCACCACAAAGACCAGGGCTGGGCCAGGCTGAACCAGGAGCCTGTAGCTTCACTGAGGTCTCGCATGTGGGTGCAGGGGGGCCAAGTACTTGGGCCATCCTCTGCTGCTCCCAGGCACATCAGCAGGGGATTGGATTGGAAGTGGAACAGTGAGGAATCGAACCAGCCACCAAATGGGATGCCAGTGCTGCAGGCTATGGCTTTATCCACTGCACCACAGAGCAGGGCCCCATACTCCACTTCTGATCCAGCTCCCTGTTGATGTGCCTGGGAAAGGCGTGGAGGACAGCTCAAGTGCTTGGGTCCCTGCACCCACATGGGAGACCTGGAAAAAAACTCCTGGTTCCTGGATTTGGCCTTGTCCAGCCCTTGCTGTTGCAGCCATTTGGGGAGTAAACCAGTGGGTGAAGATTTATTTCTCTGTAACTCTGCCTTTCAAATAAATAAAATCTTAAAAAAAAAAAAAAAAAAAGGACGGAACAAGGAAACAGGCATTTAGCTTAGCAGTTAAGATGCCTGTACCCCACATCAGAGTGCCTGGGTTTGATTCCCAGCTTCAATTACTGACTCCAGCTTCCCACCAGTACAGACTTTGGGAGGCAGCAGTGATGGCTCAAGTAATTGGGTTCCTGCTACCCATGTTAGAGACGCAAGTTGAGTTCCTGATCCTGGTCCCAGCCCCCGCCCAGCCGTGGCTATTTCAGGCATTCAGAGAGTGAACCAATGGATGGGAGCTCTGTCTTTTTGACAAATTTTTTTAAATTTTAAAAAGGAACAGAACAAAAATTCAATCAGCAATATTTTAAAAAGTTAACTTTGAATAAGCACATTACAGATATAAACCTTCCAAATTAGGACAGTAAAGTTTACATTTGTTATTCCTTTAATGAACATTTGATTTCTAGAAAAGTTAAATAAAAAAAGAAGTAAGTATGGTGCTACCTTTCCCCTGAAGTTGGATGTTGTTTTCATATAATCTTCTGCCTTTTGGAGACAAGTAAGTACTTTTTCAATATCTAACAAAGAAACAAAAAGGAAAAAAGAAATGTCAAAATGTCACTTAACTATGTAGAAAAGCAGAAAAGTATTTATTAAATAACATAGTGTTCTAGAAAATCAGATAGTTATTTCATGTCTGTAATAAATAAGGTTATGCTCCAGCCTGCCTGTTATCTCAGGAGCGTATCCATCTTTCCCTTCATTGTCTGAAATGCACTTCGTTCACTAAATTCCCATGTATACTCAGGCCTGTTTCTGGATTCTTTTTTGGTTATTCCTTTTCTGAAAACTTACTATTTTAGTTACTATAGCTTTCTAACATATTGTAATCTGAAAAAAGGGTATACATATAGAAATAAATCATTGCTATTTCCTGGTTTTCCTGAATATTTCACACGCTTGTTCCAGATGAGTATCAAATTCATTCTTTATCATGGAGACTTCAAAAAAGTTTGTGGAGAGAGGCCAGCACAGTGGCATAGTAGGTAGGGATCCCATACGGGCACTGGTTCGAGTGCTGGCTGCTCCACTTCCAGTGCGGCTCCCTGCTGATGCACCTGGGAAGGCACTGGAGGGTGTCCCAGGTGTTTGGGTCCCTGCACCCATGTGGAAGACCTGGAGAAAGCTCCTGGCTCCTGGCTTCGGAACGGCCTTGCTCTGGCCTTTGTGGCCATTTGTGGGATAAACCAGCAGATGGAGGACCTCTGTTTAGATGCCTGTATCTGAGGGTTTTGCCTCTCTTGGAGCCCCTGTCCTGGCTACTCCACCAGGTCTATGACTTAAACAAATCTTGCTTTTCTCTCTTCTGCCTTAGAAAAAAGATTCCTGTATCCTACATCAGAGTACCTGAGTTTGATTCCAGCTCTAGCTCCTGACTTGGCTTACTGCTAATGAAGACCCTTTAAAGCAGAGGATATGGCTTAAGTTACCTGGTCCCTGCCACTCACATGAGAGACCTGTACTGAGTTCCTGGTTCCTGGTTTCAGCCCCAGCACAGCCTCAGCTGTTGCAGACCTTTGGAGAGTAAATCAGCAGATGGAGCTTGCTCACACGCATGCACACTTTCTTTCTCTGTCTTTATCTGTGTCCATCTCTCAAATCACTAAAACCAGTTTCTAAAGTTCATGGAAAACATAGGTGTATCATGAAAAAACTGTATGGATTTCAAAAACTTTCTGCACCAAAATAAACTCTAATTTCATTTTCCATGAGCTTTTAGAAGCAATCTTGTAACAAGAATGTTTCTTCACAAGAATGTTGTCATTTTCATTAGGACTGCACTGAATTAGTACTCATATTTATCAGAAGCTAAAACCTTTACTGAAATATCCTATTTGCAATTTTAAACACATGCACAAAATTTATGTCATGAGTTATCCCTAAACCTTCAGAAATTAATATGTAACATCCAAATATAAACATCAAGAATAATTTTTTAACTATACAAGAGAATCTGCAAGTCAAAGTATGTCAAAGACAAAATCTTCCATTTTCCTTTTATTTCCCCTACTTTTTTTTATTGCCCTTATGTGGCAATAAGTTTAGGTTCCTTAAGTAGCTATAACAACCTAACTCATTAGTTGGCCATATCACAGTACTACAGAAACCATAATGCATGTCCAGTGCTATTTGTTGATGCACCCCAGGTTCTGAGTCAGAGAGTTAATAACAACTCTGTTGGGGCTGGTGCTGTAGCAAAGCAAAATAGGCAGCTGCCTGCAATGCTGGCATCCTTTATAGGCACTGGTTTGAGTCCTAGCTGCTCCACTTCTGATCTGGCTCCTTGCTAATGCACCTGGGAAAGCAGCAGAAGATGGCCCCAGTACACTCACATCAGACACCCGGAAAAAGCTCCAGGCCCCTGGCTTCAGATCAGCTCAACTCTGGCTATTTCTGCCATTTAGGGAGTGAACCAACAAATGGATGATCACTCTCAGTAACTCTGCCTTTCAAATAAAATAAATAAATCTTTAAAAATAATAATTCAACTCTTGGGTCTCCAAGTGTCCCAAGTTCAGTAACCACTCTTAAAAACCTGGGGGAAGAGGGGCTAGTGCTGTGGCACAGTGGGTTAACGCCCTGGCCTAAAGCGCTGGCATCCCATATGGGTGCCAGCTGTAGTCCTGGCTGCTCCTCTTCCAACCCAGCTCTCTGCTGTGGTCTGAGAGGGCAGTGGAAGATGGCCCAAGTCTTTGGGCCCCTGCACCTGCATGGGAGACCCAGAAGAAGCTCCTGGCTCCTGGCTTCGGATCGGTGCAGCTCCAGCCGTTGCGGCCAATTGGGGAGTGAACCATTGGATGGAAGACCTTTCTCTCTCTCTGCCTCTCCTCTCTCTGTGTAACTCTGACTTTCAAATAAATAAATAAATCTTAAAAAAAAAAAAAAACTTGGGGGAAGGGAAAGGAAAATATTTTTAAAGTCAAAAGGTAACAATATAGATAAAGAGAATGAACTGAACTAGGGGTAAATCTTCATACCAGAGCATACTAGAGAAGGAAATCAAGAATAACCCATGCGTATAAGATAAGCATAGGTCAAATTTTTTGAATCTAGAACTACTTGATAACTTACTATTTTCTAAAAGTAATTTTCATAGTTGTTAAAAAAGGAAATAAATGAAACCAGACAACATTTGTATCATACAGACATACCTTTACTTTCAAGTTTTTCATCCACTTTGACATTGCCAGGAAAACCACTTTCCATCAGGCAGTGTTCAATGAGAGCAGGTCCATAGGCTTTAAGAGCAGAGAATATTTTTTAATATTTTCTTATAAAACCTGACATTTAAAACTTTGTATAGTACAAACATATCTTATATAAATGATCTCAAAAACAGTAACCAGTGAAAATAATAATAAATGTACTTATTTTGAGATGTTATAGAAAATGACAATTCAAGTGCTTATAGAAATCTGATACTTTAATAAACATATAGAATTCAATGCAAGTTACAGAAATGTAATGGAATTCAGCCACATACAAAAAGGATTTTAAATCATGACTAGGAAAAAAATTTTTTTTTTTTTTTGACAGGCAGAGTGGACAGTGAGAGAGAGAGAGACAAGAGAGAAAGGTCTTCCTTTTTTTGCTGTTGGTTCACCCTCCAATGGCCGCCGCGGCCGGCGCATCGCGCTGATCCGATGGCAGGAGCCAGGTACTTCTCCTGGTCTCCCATGGGGTGCAGGGCCCAAGGACTTGGGCCATCCTCCACTGCACTCCCTGGCCACAGCAGAGAGCTGGCCTGGAAGAGGGGCAACCGGGACAGAATCCGGCGCCCCGACCGGGACTAGAACCCAGTGTGCCGGCGCCGCAAGGTGGAGGATTAGCCTAGTGAGCCGCGGCACCGGCTGATGACCAGGAATTTATTGCTAAAATGTAAGGTTGGTTTAGCATCCAAAAACTGGTTAATATAATACACTATTCTAATAGAATAAAGGACAAAAACCACATATAATTTCAAAAGATATAGAAAAAGCATTTGACAAAATTCAACACACTTCCAAACAAGGACTCTCAAAAAACTAGGAACAGAAAGCAGCTTTGCCAACCTGATAAAGGGCATCTACGAACAAGTCTACAGCTAACATTTACTTAGTGGTGAAGGACTGAATACTTTCCTCCTAAAATCAGGAACAAGGCAGGAATATTCACTCTCACTACATCTATTCAACACTGTTCTAGTTACAGCTGATGCAATAAGGCAAAACTAATTACATACATTTTAATTCAAAAGGAAGAAGTAAAACATCCGTAATCAAACATGGTATGATTCTCTATGTTAAAAAAATTCAGGGCCGGTGCCATGGCTCACTAGGCTAATCCTCCGCCTGCGGTGCTGGCACCCTGGGTTCTAGTCCCGGTTGGGGTACCAGTTCTGTCCCGGTTGCCCCTCTACCACTCCAGCTCTCTGCTGTGGCCTGGGAGTGCAGTGGAGGATGGCCCAGGTCCTTGGGCCCTGCACCCACTTGGGAGACCAGGAGGAAGCACCTGGCTCCTGACTTCGGATTGGCGCAGCGTGCTGGCCGCAACGTGCCGGCCATGGCGGCCCCTTGGGGGGTGAACCAACGGAAAAAGGAAGACCTTTCTCTCTGTCGCTCTGTCTCTAACTCTACCTGTCCAAAAAAAAAAAAAAAAAAAAAAAAAAAAAAATTCGTAAGGAGGCTGGCGTTGTGGCATAGCAGTTTAAACCACTGCCTTCAGTACCAGCATTCCATACGGGCACTGATTTGACTCCCAGCTACTTCCAATCCAGCTGCCTGCTAATGTGCCTGGAAATGCAGCAGAGGATGGCCCAAGTGCTTGGGCCCCTGTACCCACATGGGAGATCCTGACTTCAGACCGGCACCGGCTGTTGTGGCCATTTGGGGAGTGAATCACTGGATGGAAGACTTCTCTCTCTGTTTCTTTCTCCCTATCTGTAACTGCCTTTCAAACATATAACATAAATCTTTTTAAAAAAAATTCATAAGGAACCCACACATTAAAAAACTATTAGAACAAAGGAGTTTATCATGTTGGAGAATGCAAATCAACACACAAAAAAATTAATTGTATTTCTATTCAAAGTGAAATTAAGAAAATTCTCATAACAGCATCAAAAAGAATACAACATTTGGGGACAAATCTAACAAAGGAAGCAGAAGATCTACATACTGGAAACTATAAAATATTACTGAGAAAAATTAAGTATGATCTAAATAAATTGATCTACAGATTCAACATTATCCTGATCAAAATTCAATCAGACCTTTTTTTCCAGCAGAAAGTAACAAGACAATCCTAAATTTTATAAGGCAATGCAAGAGATCTAGATTTACACTACCTGATTTCAAAATTGAAGAAATTTACCTGGGTGAAACTTCGGCTTACTCTAAACTTAAGTATATTTTATACATACTATTCTAACAACTAGGAAGTTCTAAGGACAATCTTTTAATGCATTTTAACTTTGTAAGAAAGGAAGAGCAAACTTCTAGTTCTCAGTAATCAATGGTATCTGCCTGCCACTATGTCTTTCCAGATCAATACAAGGCTAAGTAATAATCTTACAAATAAAAGCTTACTGGGATCGAATGAACCTAGTAGATGCTGCAATACTCTGAGACCCAACTTAAAAAAAAAGGGCTGGTGCTGTGGCCTGGGAAAGCAGTAGAAGATGAGCCAAGTGCTTGGGCCTCTGCACCCATGTGGGAGACCCAGAAAAAGCTCTAGGTTCCTGGTTTCGGATTGGCGCAGCTCCAGCCGTTGTGGCCATTTGGGGAGTGTACAAGCGGATGGACGATCTCTCCCTCTCTGCCTCTGTAACTCTACCTTTCAAATAAATCTTTATGAAAAAGAAAATAAAACTAGGCAAAGGGATTATTAAAATGAAGATTCACTTTGGCCGGCGCCACGGCTCACTAGGCTAATCCTCCGCCTTGTGGCGCCGGAACACCGGGTTCTAGTCCCGGTCGGGGCGCCGGATTCTGTCCCAGTTGCCCCTCTTCCAGGCCAGCTCTCTGCTGTGGCCAGGGAGTGCAGTGGAGGATGGCCCAAGTGCTTGGGCCCTGCACCCCATGGGAGACCAGGATAAGCACCTGGCTCTTGCCTTCGGATCAGCACGGTGCGCCGGCCGCGGCGGCCATTGGAGGGTGAACCAACGGCAAAGGAAGACCTTTCTGTCTCTCTCACTGTCCACTCTGCCTGTCAAAAAAAAAAGATTCACTTTGAAAACCACTGGGCTTTTTTTTTTTTTTTTTTTTTTTTAAGATTTTGTTTGTTTATTTGAGAGGTGGGGTTACAGAGAGAGAGATGGAGAGACAGAAAGGTCTTCTATACACTGGTTCGCTCCCCAAATGGCCATAATGGCTGGGGATGGGTTGATCCAAAGCCAAAAGCCAGGAGCTTCTGGGTCTCCCACATGAGTGCACTGGCCCAAGCTCTTGAGCCATCTTTTACTGCTTTCCCAGACCGTAACAGAGCTGGATCAAAAGTGGAGCAGTCGGGATACAAACTTGTGCCCATATGGGATGCCGCTGGCCCCAAAAACCAGTGACTTGTCAGAGAATACTCCATCAAGAATTGCATTACTAGGTAACACACTATGCATGGCTTTGTTTTGCTTTTTAAGATTCTATCTATTTGAGAGACAGAGTTACAAAGAGAGAGGTCTTCCATCTGCTGGTTCAAAGATGGAGCTGGGCCAAGCCAAAGCCAGGAGCCAGGAGCTTCTTCTGGGTCTCCCACACGGGTGCAGGAGCCCAAGCACTTGGACCATCTTCCATCGCTTCCCCAGGCCATAGCAGAGAGCTGGACTGGAAGAGGAGCAGCTGGGACACAAACATGCACCCACATGGGATGCTGGTACCACAGTTGTACATTTAGCCTGCTACACCACAGAACCAGCCCCTATGCACTGCTTTCAAATAGAATCACAGTTTAAACTTCTTGTGGTACAGTAACTCTATCCCTAAAAATAAACTCTTATTTACTCAAAGTATCATTTTAAACTCCTTGTTCTAATTTTCTGCCCAAAACTCGAGATTTAAATATACTCCTGAAAAACTAGTATCTTGCAAACATCTCATTCCTATATGTAGGTTTACTCACGAAGTAAGGGGTTAAGAACTCTCTTCAGTAGTTCACCCTTAGGTGCACTGCTTATTACTTCAGTCAGTCTGTGAAACAAAATTGACACACCTCTTAAAATTGTACTCAATAAACCTTACGACAATGTTCAACACACTTTCACCTGCATTAAATCACTTCATCTTTACAATACTCTGACATATAACAGGAATTAGTTCATCTTGTGGGTGAGAAAACAGGTGGCAAAAGTAATTTATCTGAGATTAGTACACAGACCCAGGTTTTCAAAGAAATTGGTATTTTTCAACTATGCCATACTGCTTGTTGTCATAGTGGCCACATTATGGAAAAAGTGATGTGAAAGAAACACTTTGGTAGAAAAGTTACACGTATGTGAATGTTCCAGCCATATCTGACACCCAAAAGGTGCTATGTATGACTCTTAAGGATGAGAACTTTTAAGGATGCTGTGGGTCAGTGTGGTGATGAGCAGGATTAACAACATCAGAGAACATGTTAAAAATCCAAATGCCAGGGCCCTACATTAGATCTATGAATTAGCCAAGAGAAGGAGGGAGGGTCCATGTTTTAACAGGTCCTCCAGGTGATTCTCATGCAAGGTAAACTTTGAAAACCACTGCGGTAGACTACCTGCAAAGCCTTTAGACAGAAGTGCACAGCCACAATCACCACCTTATCCTGTTTCCCTTTTTCTTAGGAAAAACAGAATTTCTATCTCCCTTTGCACTCTGCCCAATACATCCAACTGTCTAATATAGAACAGCTAAGTCTCCTCACTTTACCAAGAAATCACAAACATCTGACGGAATTCAAAAAGTTTAAAAAGACACATATAGCCAGCGCCGTGGCTCACTAGGCTAATCCTCCGTCTTGTGGCGCCAGCACACCGGGTTCTAGTCCTGGTCGGGGCGCCGGATTCTGTCCCGGTTGCCCCTCTTCCAGGCCAGCTCTCTGCTGTGGCCAGGGAGTGCAGTGGAGGATGGCCCAAGTGCTTGGGCCCTGCACCCCATGGGAGACCAGGAGAAGTACCTGGCTCCTGCCATCGGATTAGCGCAGTGTGCCGGCCGCAGCACACCGGCCGTGGCGGCCATTGGAAGGTGAACCAACGGCAAAGGAAGACCTTTCTCTCTCTCACTGTCCACTCTGCCTGTCAAAAACAAACAAACAAACAAAACCACATATATCTCCTACTCCCAAATAAGGCTTATCAGCCTACCTGCACATTTACGTAAATCAAGCAGTCTAAATTTGGTTATGTCATCCAAGTAAATAAAATCTGACAGTTCTTTCATATCCTTACACATCCCAGACCGTAACAGAGCTGGATCAAAAGTGGAGCAGTCAGGATACAAACTTGTGCCCATATGGGATGCCGCTGGCCCCAAAAACCAGTGACTTGTCAGAGAATATATACCTTTTAATACCTTTTAATACAACAAATTTATAAAAAAAATTACCTTTCCAAACTAAGTAAAGGCTCGGCAGCTCTCGCATGATCAAGTGGATAGCGCTCACGAACGGCAAACTTAACATCATCTGCTTCATCAGTTCTAAACCTTAGGATATTTAAAATTAGGTATTCATAATCCGTAAGAATAATGTTCCCCTGCAAGAGAGAATAAAATACAATTTAGTGCTTTCCCAAGTCATTCTTGAAACTTCTAAAAATTGAGAAAGAAAACGCAGTTCCCTAACAACCTAATTAAGGTTACAGACTGAAGGTGCAGAACCACACCACCAGTGTCCCACCACTGCTCCTTGCACTTGCTGAGCACACTCTGTCTGTAACTCCACCTCTCAAGCAAATAACTAAAATCTTTTAAAAAAAATCTTAAAACAATTTATAAATTCTATTTTTTTAAATATTTATTTTACGTATTTGAAAGAGTTACAGAGAGGCAGAGACAGAGAGAAAGAGAGGTCGTCCATCTGCTGGCTCACTCCCCAGATGGCGGCAAGGCCAGAACTGTGCTGATCTGAAGCCAGGAGCCAGGAGCTTCTTCCAGGTCTCCCACACGGGTGCAGGGGCCCAAGGACTTGGGCCATCTTATACTGCTTTCCCAGGCCACAGCAGAGAGCTGGATCAGAAGTGGAGCAGCCAGGACTTGAACTGGCACCCATGGGATGCTGGCGCTTCAGGCCAGGGCTTTAATTCGCTGCGCCACAGCGCCAGCCCCATAAATCCTATTTTCTTAACATGAATCTGAGTGGCAATAAGCCTCTTTCGCCAACCAACACTAGACTAGATATGCCATAAATTACACATAAAGGCTAGAAGATCAAACCCTGGTATTTAGAGAAGAGCAATCTTCAAAAAGCATTAACCAACCTGCCTCTCACAGACATCACAAAAGAGCAACGGGTTAAGCTATTACTGGGAGTAAGTACTTGAAAATTCCAGGATCCGGGCCAGCGCCACGGCTCAATAGGTTAATCCTCCACCTGTGGCCCCAGCACACCAGGTTCTAGTCCTGGTCGGGGCACCTGGTTCTGTCCCGGCTGCTCCTCTTCCAGTCCAGCTCTCTGCTGTGGTCCGGGAGTGCAGTGGAGGATGGCCCAAGTGCTTGGGCCCTGCACCCCATGGGAGACCAGGAGAAGCACCTGGCTCCTGGCTTCGGATCAGCGTAATGCGCCAGCCGCAGCAGCCATTGGCGGTGACCCAACGGAAAAGGAAGACCTTTCTCTCTGTCTGTCTCTAACTCTGCCTGTCAAAAAAAAAAAAAAGAAAAAGAAAAAGAAAAAGAAAATTCTAGCATCCTTACTGTCTGCTCCTAACTCATTCACTGGACCTCTGGGTATGCATGACTAGTGCTCAGAGCCTTCAAATGGAAAGGCGCTTAATGCGGTGGAGTATCCTGGAATGTAAAAATTACGCGAATGCAGAAACACTAGTGAAGTCTGAATAAAGCCTGTAATTCAATGAATAACAATGTCCCAATGCTAATTTCTAAGTTTTAACAAATGTACCATGTTTATGCAAGATGTCCTCTTTAAGAGAAACTAGGTGAAGGGTACAAAGCAACTTCTGTATTAAGTCTGTAATTTTCCTATACTTTTAAATAAAAAGGTTTGGATTTCTTAGATTTTTTTTACATTTTATTTACTTAATTATTTAAGAGATAGAGCTACAGAGAGAAAAACTTTCCATCTGTTGGTTCACTCCCCAAATGGCCACAATGATGAGAACTGGGTCAATACAAAGCCAGGAGCCAGGAGCTTCTTCCAGATCTCTCACATGGGTGCAGGGGCCCAAGCACTTGGGACATCTTCCCCTGCTTTCCCAGGTCATAGGCAGACAGTTAGATCAGAAGAGGACCAGCCGGGACATGAACCGGTGCCCATATGGGATGCTGGCACCACAGGCAGAAGTTTAGCATACTATGCCACAGTGCCAGCCCCCACTATCCACTTTTTTTTTTAAGAGTAATACATGAACAATTAATACAATGAGTTCTCCTTCATCCCACACTCCCAATTTTACTTACCCTATCATAAAGCTCAATGATTAAATGATAAGCAGCTTCATCACTTCCAAACTGAA